>NC_034178.2:70536766-70634266 GCF_002021735.2 Oncorhynchus kisutch
GGTGTCCCACACAAGTTGCCCAAATGTACCCAAGTGGCCGAATTGGTGAAATGACCTATAACTATATACAACAGTGCAAATAACTATATACAACATATCAAAAAGCAATTCTAACACACAAAACAACAAAAAAATTGTTTACAAAAATATTATAAATATATATTTTTTTAAGTACACCGTTTGGAAGTCCTCTACACAATATTTTGCTGCCTGTGCCATGTCCCATCGCAGTCTCTTTCTGATGTAAAGCACAGGCAAACTGAACAAGTGGTGCAGTTCATGCGACACAGAACACAACAACGCCTCCATGCTGTGCCCTTTTGGCCCTGAGGCACAGTCATGCCTGCAGTAATGAACTGTGGCATATGAACACCACTGGAGGCAGGAGTAGAGGGGGCAAAGGTAGAGCGGGCAGCTTGGCACCGGAGGCTCCCATTCGGAGTCGCTATCACTGTGAAAGAAAACATTTAAAAAATATTTGTATTGTATGAGCCTTTTATCATCACTTAAAATAAACATATATGTATTGTATAGATCAGAGGGAACAGTCACTAAGGTGAAGTACTGTTCCATTCAACTCCGGCCATTGTTGTGGGCCTGCCCTCCCCTGAACAGCACCCAATGGCTATTTCATATGGAAATGGAGAGGAGTAGCAGATGCAGTGGTCATGTGTGTGTTTGCTGTTCTACTCCATTCCATTTGAATAAAAACATGAAAATATATATATCTGACATATATATCTGTCTCACTTTCACTTTTTCACTTTCACTTTAGACTTTGACTTCGCTTCTCCTGATTTATTCGCCTTGATGTCTTCAATGAAATCGTTGAAAATACAACTTTCCGAAATACTGCTGCGCGTAACAAGCGTCACAACAACTCCTCTGTGTCACGCCTTGGTCTTAGTGTTTTGTGTTTTCGTTATATATTTGGTCAGGCCAGGGTGTGACAGGGGATTACGTGTTGTATTTCGTATTGGGGTTTGTTGTATTTGGGATCGTGGCTGATTAGGGGTGTTGTATAGGCTTGGCTGCCTGAGGCGGTTCTCAATCAGCTGTCAGGTGATTCTCGTTGCCTCTGATTGGGAACCGTATTTAGGTAGCCTGAGTTTCACTTTGTATTTCGTGGGTGATTGTTCCTGTCTCTGTGTAGTGTTCACCAGATAGGCTGTAATAAGTTTCACGTTCCGTTTGTTGTTTTTGTATTTATTCGTTATTTCATGTACCGTCACTTTTCTTCATTAAAGAACATGAGTAACCACCACGCTGCATTTCGGTCCGACTCTCTTTCAACAAACGAAGAACGCCGTTACAGAATCACCCACCACATACGGACCGAGCAGCGTGGTTACAGGCAGCGACCGCAGGAAAAGCGAATGGAGTATACGACGTGGGAAGAAATCGACAGGTGGGCGGCCCGACCCAGAGAGAATGCCTGAGCCCACATGGGATTCGCTGGAGCAGTGCGAAGAGGGCCATAGGCGAATGGAGTTGGAGAAAAGAAAGACACGGCGGCGCAGAGCGAAGCCCGAAAAGCAGCCCCAAAAATGTATTGGGGGGGGGCTCAGAGGGAGAGTGGCTGAGTCAGGAGATGGACCTGAGCCAACTCTCCTTGTTTATCGTGAGGAGCCAAGGAGGAGACCAGAACCAGAGCCGGTGTTAGAGGTGAGCGAAGATGAGACTGTGAAGGAGTTAATGGGGAAAGTGGAGTGGAGAGTAATGAGGGAGTTGCTAGCTTGGTGCTATAGATATCATATTCGTCCGACGGATCGTGTCGGGGATTTGATGGCACCTGAGTTAGCGCTCCATACTCGTCCTGAAGTGCGTGTTAGTCGGCTGGTGAAGTTGGTGCCAGCCTCACGCACCAGGCCTCCTGTGCACATCCCTAGCCTTGCACATCCTGTGCCACCTCCACACACCAGTCCTCCGGTAGCAGCTCCCCGCACCAGGCTTCCTGTGCGTGTCCTCGCTCCAGTATCACCAGTGCCCGCACCACGCATCAGGCCTACAGTGCGCCTCGCCTCTCCTGCTCTGTCGGAGTCTCCCGCCTGTTCAGCACAGCCAGAGCCTTCCTTCCCTCCTGCGCTGTCGGAGTCTCCCGCCTGTTCAGCGCAGCCAGCGTTTTCCTCCTCTCCTGCGCTGTCGGAGTCTCCTGTCTGTTCAGCGCAGCCAGCGTTTTCCTCCTCTCCTGCGCTGTCGGAGTCTCCCGCCTGTTCAGCGCTATCAGAGCCTTTCTTCTCTACAGCGCTGCTGGAGCCTCCTGCCTGTTTGAAGAAGCCTGAGCTGTCAGTCTGCAAGGAGCTGCCAGTCTTCAAGGAGCTGCCAGTCTGCAAGGAGCTGCCAGTCTGCAAGGAGCTGCCAGTCTGCAAGGAGCTGCCAGTCTGCAAGGAGCTGTCAGTCTGCAGGGAGCTGCCAGTCTGCAGGGAGCTGTCAGTCTGCAAGGAGCTGTCAGCCTGCAGACTGTTCCGGGCTGCCCCTCAGTTCCGGGCTGCCCCTCAGTCCCGAGCTGCCCCTCAGTCCCGAGCTGCCCCTCAGTCCCGAGCTGCCCCTCAGTCCCGAGCTGCCCCTCAGTCCCGAGATGCCCCTCAGTCACGAGCTGCTCCTTAGTTCTGTGGGGTTGTGGGTGAGGACTATTAGGCCATGGTCGGCGGCGAGGGTGGATTATCCCAGGACGCGAAGGGGAGGAACGAGGACATTAATGAAGTGGGGTCCACGTCCCGAGCCGGAGCCGCCACCAATGACAGACGCCCACCCGGACCCTCCCTTTGGTTTTTAGGTGCGTCCGGGAGTCCGCACCTTGGGGGGGGGGGGGGGGGGTTCTGTCACGCCTTGGTCTTAGTGTTTTGTGTTTTCGTTATATATTTGGTCAGGCCAGGGTGTGACAGGGGTTTACGTGTTGTATTTCGTATTGGGGTTTGTTGTATTTGGGATCGCGGCTGATTAGGGGTGTTGTATAGGCTTGGCTGCCTGAGGCGGTTCTCAATCAGCTGTCAGGTGATTCTCGTTGCCTCTGATTGGGAACCGTATTTAGGTAGCCTGAGTTTCACTTTGTATTTCGTGGGTGATTGTTCCTGTCTCTGTGTAGTGTTCACCAGATAGGCTGTAATAAGTTTCACGTTCCGTTTGTTGTTTTTGTATTTATTCGTTATTTCATGTACCGTCACTTTTTTCATTAAAAACATGAGTAACCACAACGCTGCATTTCGGTCCGACTCTCTTTCGACAAACACACACTCTGATCGTCAAGGCGAGAATGGAGTTCGTTACGCGTGCATTTACAAACAAGGAATGGTGGTCCAACCCCAAACCATTACATACTGGCGTTTACCTCAGCTCATTGGCTATCTACCCAGCTAGATTTCAAGAATATCAGTGGTCATTGGGCAGAAATACAGTCAATCAACAAAGCTTCGCTAAAATTATTTGTGCGCAAGGTAGTCTTTGCTCATTGTCTTCAAATCAGTTCACTTCGGTCAATACTCCCCGCAAAAAAAACAATGACATTTGGCTGTGTTGCAAACATCCAGAGCAATGCACTGAAACCAACCATGACTAAATAAACAATTGTTTACCGTGTGTAATTATGTTGAACGCTCAGTAAAAAATTGATAGAGATGGAATTCACGGCACAAACGGGTTACAAAATTTTTCGATTTGATAAAAGAATTATTTTATCAAAGAAAACGGCACTTCATTTGATCACTGGGACCCTCAGGAAGAGAAATAAGAGCAAGATATCAGAATGTAAGTCATAATTTTACCTTCAGATGTGAATGTGTAAAAACTGTCATGGCGGAAAATGTTTTTGTTGTTGATTGCTCTTCTCAAACAAAAGCATGGGATTTGTTCTCTGTAAGAGCTATTTTAAATTGGAAAGCGTAGTTTGATTACCAAGATCCTAATCTTTTGAAGGATGTAAGACACTTGCATTTTCAAGAATGTTTAATGTTACGACGTTGTATTTTTAGTTGTCAGCCATAAGAGGTTAACTAGCTAACGTTGCCGATGAATGGAAGTTGGGCTTTTAGCCAGGTAACCTACGACGACAAAAACTGAAAGTGTGTACTGTATGACAGAGTGATAGACTGTTGAGACAACATGACAGAGTGATAGACTGTTGAGACAACATGACAGAGTGATAGACTGTTGAGACAACATGACAGAGTGATAGACTGTTGAGACAACATGACAGAGTGATAGACTGTTGAGACAACATGACAGAGTGATAGACTGTTGAGACAACATGACAGAGTGATAGACTGTTGAGACAACATTTATTTTATTTTTATTTTTTTTCACCTTTATTTAACCAGGTAGGCTAGTTGAGAACACCTTTATTTAACCAGGTAGGCTAGTTGAGAACACCTTTATTTAACCAGGTAGGCTAGTTGAGAACAAGTTCTCATTTGCAACTGCGACCTGGCCAAGATAAAGCATAGCAGTGTGAGCAGACAACAAAGAGTTACACAAGGAGTAAACAATTAACAAGTCAATAACACAGTAGAAACCAAAGGGGGAGTCTATATACAATGTGTGCAAAAGGCATGAGGAGGTAGGCAAATAATTACAATTTTGCAGATTAACACTGGAGTGATGAATGATCAGATGGTCATGTACAGGTAGAGATATTGGTGTGCAAAAGAGCAGAAAAGTAAATAAATAAAAACAGTATGGGGATGAGGTAGGTGAAAAAGGGTGGGCTATTTACCAATAGACTATGTACAGCTGCAGCGATCGGTTAGCTGCTCAGATAGCTGATGTTTGAAGTTGGTGAGGGAGATAAAAGTCTCCAACTTCAGCGATTTTTGCAATTCGTTCCAGTCACAGGCAGCAGAGTACTGGAACGAAAGGCGGCCAAATGAGGTGTTGGCTTTAGGGATGATCAGTGAGATACACCTGCTGGAGCGCGTGCTACGGATGGGTGTTGCCATCGTGACCAGTGAGCTGAGATAAGGCGGAGCTTTACCTAGCATGGACTTGTAGATGACCTGGAGCCAGTGGGTCTGGCGACGAATATGTAGCGAGGGCCAGCCGACTAGAGCATACAAGTCGCAGTGGTGGGTGGTATAAGGTGCTTTAGTGACAAAACGGATGGCACTGTGATAGACTGCATCCAGTTTGCTGAGTAGAGTGTTGGAAGCCATTTTGTAGATGACATCGCCGAAGTCGAGGATCGGTAGGATAGTCAGTTTTACTAGGGTAAGCTTGGCGGCGTGAGTGAAGGAGGCTTTGTTGCGGAATAGAAAGCCGACTCTTGATTTGATTTTCGATTGGAGATGTTTGATATGAGTCTGGAAGGAGAGTTTGCAGTCTAGCCAGACACCTAGGTACTTATAGACGTCCACATATTCTAGGTCGGAATCATCCAGGGTGGTGATGCTAGTCGGGCATGCAGGTGCAGGCAGCGACCGGTTGAAAAGCATGCATTTGGTTTTACTAGCGTTTAAGAGCAGTTGGAGGCCACGGAAGGAGTGTTGTATGGCATTAAAGCTTGTTTGGAGGTTAGATAGCACAGTGTCCAAAGACGGGCCGAAGGTATATAGAATGGTGTTGTCTGCGTAGAGGTGGATCAGGGAATCGCCCGCAGCAAGAGCAACATCATTGATATACACAGAGAAAAGAGTCGGCCCGAGAATTGAACCCTGTGGCACCCCCATAGAGACTGCCAGAGGACCAGACAGCATGCCCTCCGATTTGACGCACTGAACTCTGTCTGCAAAGTAATTGGTGAACCAGGCAAGGCAGTCATCTGAAAAACCGAGGCTCCTGAGTCTGCCGATAAGAATATGGTGATTGACAGAGTCGAAAGCCTTGGCAAGGTCGATGAAGACGGCTGCACAGTACTGTCTTTTATCGATGGCGGTTATGATATCGTTGAGTACCTTGAGTGTGGCTGAGGTGCACCCATGACCGGCTCGGAAACCAGATTGCACAGCGGAGAAGGTGCGGTGGGATTCGAGATGGTCAGTGACCTGTTTGTTGACTTGGCTTTCGAAGACCTTAGATAGGCAGGGCAGGATGGATATAGGTCTGTAACAGTTTGGGTCCAGGGTGTCTCCCCCTTTGAAGAGGGGGATGACTGCGGCAGCTTTCCAATCCTTGGGGATCTCAGACGATATGAAAGAGAGGTTGAACAGGCTGGTAATAGGGGTTGCGACAATGGTGGCAGATAGTTTCAGAAATAGAGGGTCCAGATTGTCAAGCCCAGCTGATTTGTACGGGTCCAGGTTTTGCAGCTCTTTCAGAACATCTGCTATCTGGATTTGGTTAAAGGAGAACCTGGAGAGGCTTGGGCAAGGAGCTGCGGGGGGGTCGGAGCTGTTGGCCGAGGTTGAAGTAGTCAGGCGGAAGGCATGGCCAGCCGTTGAGAAATGCTTATTGAAGTTTTCGATAATCATGGATTTATGTGGAGAAAATATGTAAAAAACGAAAAATAAACGATATATACAGGGACACGACAGGACAGGACGACCTACTGCTACGCCATCTTGGATACCATCGCCGACAGAGTGATAGACAGAGTGATAGACGGGCCGAAAGTTTTCCATACCCAACTATAACATCTTCCGTCAAGATAGAACTGCCAAAGGGGGCGGAGTTGCAGTTTACTGCAGAGATAGCCTGCAAAGTAATGTCATACTTTCCAGGTCCATACCCAAACGAACTACTAATTTTGAAAATTACTCTCTCCAGAAATAAGTCTCTCACGGTTGCCACCTGCTACCGACCCCCCTCAGCTCCCAGCTGTGCCCTGGACACCATTTGTGAATTGATCGCCCCCCATCTAGCTTCAGAGTTTGTTCTGTTAGGTGACCTAAACTTGGATATGCTTAACACCCCGGCAGTCCTACAATCTAAGCTAGATGCCCTCAATCTCACACAAATCATCAAGGAACCCACCAGGTACAACCATAAATCTGTAAACAAGGGCACCCTCATAGACGTCATCCTGACCAACTGGCCCTCCAAATACACCTCCGCTGTCTTCAACCAGGATCTCAGCGATCACTGCCTCATTGCCTGTATCCGCTACGGATCCGCAGTCAAACGACCACCCCTCATCACTGTCAAACGCTCCCTAAAACACTTCTGTGAGCAGGCCTTTCTAATCGACCTGGCCCGGGTATCCTGGAAGGACATTGATCTCATCCCGTCAATTGAGGATGCCTGGTCATTCTTTAAAAGTAACTTCCTCACCATTTTAGATAAGCATGCTCCGTTCAAAAAATGCAGAACTAAGAACAGATATAGCCCTTGGTTCACTCCAGACCTGACTGCCCTCGACCAGCACAAAAACATGCTGTGGCGGACTGCAATAGCATCGAATAGTCCCCGTGATATGCAACTGTTCAGGGAAGTCAGGAACCAATACACGCAGTCAGTCAGGAAAGCAAAGGTCAGCTTCTTCAGGCAGAAATTTGCATCCTGTAGCTCTAACTCCAAAAAGTTCTGGGACAAAAAGTCCATGGAGAACAAGAGCACCTCCTCCCAGCTGCCCACTGCACTGAGGCTAGGTAACACGGTCACCACCGATAAATCCATGATTATCGAAAACTTCAACAAGCATTTCTCAACGGCTGGCCATGCCTTCCTCCTGGCTACTCCAACCTCGGCCAACAGCTCCCCCCCCCCCCCCCCCCCCGCAGCTTCTCGCCCAAGCCTCTCCAGGGTCTCCTTTACCCAAATCCAGATAGCAGATGTTCTGAAAGAGCTGCAAAACCTGGACCCGTACAGATCAGCTGGGCTTGACAATCTGGACCCTCTATTTCTGAAACTATAAGCCGCCATTGTCGCAACCCCTATTACCAGCCTGTTCAACCTCTCTTTCATATCGTCTGAGATCCCCAAGGATTGGAAAGCTGCCGCAGTCTTCCCCCTCTTCAAAGGGGGAGACACCCTGGACCCAAACTGTTACAGACCTATATCCATCCTGCCCTGCCTATCTAAGGTCTTCGAAAGCCAAGTCAACAAACAGGTCACTGACCATCTCGAATCCCACCGTACCTTCTCCGCTGTGCAATCCGGTTTCCGAGCCGGTCACGGGTGCACCCCAGCCACGCTCAAGGTACTAAACGATATCATAACCGCCATCGATAAAAGACAGTACTGTGCAGCCGTCTTCATCGACCTTGCCAAGGCTTTCGACTCTGTCAATCATCATATTCTTATCTGCAGACTCGGTAGCCTCGGTTTTTCTGATGACTGCCTTGCCTGGTTCACCAACTGCTTTGCAGACAGAGTTCAGTGTGTCAAATCGGAGGGCATGCTGTCCGGTCCTCTGGCAGTCTCTATGGGGCTGCCACAGGGTTCAATTCTCGGGCCGACTCTTTTCTCTGTATAAATCAATGATGTTGCTCTTGCTGCGGGCGATTCCCTGATCCACCTCTACGCAGACGACACCATTCTGTATACTTCCGGCCCGTCCTTAGACACTGTGCTATCTAACCTCCAAACAAGCTTCAATGCCATACAACACTCCTTCCGTGGCCTCCAACTGCTCTTAAACTCTAGTAAAACCAAATGCATGCTTTTCAACCGTTCGCTGCCTGCACCCGCACGCCCGACTAGCATCACCACCCTGGATGGTTCCGACCTAGAATATGTGGACATCTATAAGTACCTAGGTGTCTGGCTAGACTGTAAACTCTCATTTCAGACTCATATCAAACATCTCCAATCTAAAATCAAATCTAGAGTCGGCTTTCTATTCCGCAACAAAGCCTCCTTCACTCACGCCGCCAAACTTACCCTAGCAAAACTGACTATCCTACCGAGCCTCGACTTCGGCGATGTCATCTACAAAATAGCTTCCAATACTCAGCAAACTGGATGCAGTCTATCACAGTGCCATCCATTTTGTTACTAAAGCACCTTATTCCACCCACCACTGCGACCTGTATGCTCTAGTCGGCTGGCCCTCGCTACAGGTCATCCAGGTCATCTACAAGTCCATGCTAGGTAAAGCTCCGCCTTATCTCAGTTCACTGGTCACGATGGCAACACCCACCCGTAGCACGCGCTCCAGCAGGTGTATCTCACGGATCATCCCTAAAGCCAACACCTCATTTGGCTGCCTTTCGTTCCCGTTCTCTGCTGCCTGTGACTGGAACGAATTGCAAAAATCGCTGAAGTTGGAGACTTTTATCTCACTCACCAACTTCAAACATCTGCTATCTGAGCAGCTAACCGATCGCTGCAGCTGTACATAGTCTATCGGTAAATAGCCTACCCAACTTTACCTACCTCTTCCCCATACTGTTTATATTTATTTACTTTTCTGCTCTTTTGCACACCAATATCTCTACCTGTACATGACCATCTGATCATTTATCACTCCAGTGTTAATCTGCAAAATTGTAATTATTCGCCTACCTCCGCATGCCTTTTTTCTACTGTGTTATTGACTTGTTAATTGTTTACTCCATGTGTAACTCTGTGTTGTCTGTTTACATGGCTATGCTTTATCTTGGCCAGGCCGCAGTTGTAAATGAGAACTCGTTCTCAACTAGCCGACCTGGTGAAATAAAGGTGACATTTTTTTTTTTATAAAAGAGGTGCTGGTGCTGTTCTACTGCAGCAGGACAAGAGTGGAGTGGATCATCCCGTTTGTTATTTTTCACGTAAGTTTAACAAATGTCAGGTAAAGTATGCAACTATTTATTGAACAAGAGGCTCTTGCTTTGTTATTGGTTCCTGATCATAACCCCTTAGTGTTTCTTCACCGTATGTACAACCAGAACCAGCGCCTTATGCGTTGGGCCCTTATTGTACAGAATTATAATTTGGAGATACGGCATAAAAAAGGTTCTGAAAATGTATTAGCAGATGCTTTGTCTCGTGTGTAAAATTATGATTTTTTTTATGTTTTGTAGGATGACTTTGTCGTTTATTTTTGTGGGTATTCATTGTAATACTTTGGTCGCAATCCCACCCCCAGGATTGCTCTTTTAAGGGTGGGAGTGTTAAGGATACAAATAATTCTGTGTGTATCCTGTGTGTGTATTTCTTTTCTCTCCTTCTACCCTCCTCACAGGTGGCAATCATCATTCCCCAATCAGTCACCATGCAGTCATCAATCAGAAGACACACCTCCTTCTGTTTCCATTACCCATCACATCCCCTTTCCCTTGGTTTAAAAACCCATTCAGTTGTTTCCTCTGGAGCTCCATCTCTCTGTCAGTCTCTCGATTGTTCTCTGGTTTGTTTTCACAACTACATGTCACTTTATCCCCACCTGTGAGTATTGTTTTTGTTATGTTGTTTGATGGTGGGAAAAGAGGGAACCAAGACAAGTCGCCCATGGGCATACACTACCCGTAGGTAAACGTTGTTTATATACACTAGTTAGAACTGGGCGGACCACCCACTGTATTTTTGGTTAGTTAGTTGTATTGAAGTAGGCTAGGCTAGCTTAGAGGTGCTTTTGGATATTTGTTTCTTTCCTTGGGTCCAGCTCAGCCCCTCTTCCTGCCCCCCCCCCCCTGCCCCCTTACCGTGTGTTTAGAAATAAACCATGAGAGTTTGACGGTAATTTAGTTGTCTGTGGTTATTTCGTTCTCACTGTTACTTTGTCACTATTACACTTTACATGAGTTATGTTACGGATCTCGATACCGTCCCCCCCTAGACTGCCGGGACAAAGGGATTCGTAACAGACAGTCACATCATATTTAGTTGGCATCGATTGGAGTAAATAGTTGTGGGTATCTTTTATTTGTCACTGTATGAGACTAAAGGTGACTAGATGTTGAAATGTTACAGTTGAAATGGTGCTGGAATAGTAGAGGCTGTTATTCCTGTTGGTTTTCTTTGCGACTTGCGTTGTCTTCTCTGGTGTTCTAAATCAATAGTTCAGAAAATGCCGGAGAAATGACCTTACTTGACCTTGCCGTAGGTCCTGTAACTGTTTGTTAGATGCTAAATGTTTTGTGGACTTCACCGGACAGATGTTGCTCTCCGGGTTTTGAAATGAAAGATATGTTCGGTTGAAATGATTTCTGCCACTTTGTCTTCTTACTGTCTCGGACATTTGTCACGTTGTCAAGGCATATGGTCATAGCGCAAACAACACAATTATCACAACACACAGGTTGTTGTCTGGAGTGTTTTTTTCTTCCCCAGTGATTTTACCAACGCACAAATGGTTCAAGTCTTTAAGGCGTGTGTATAGACATGTCTTAAAGATGTCTCACGACGTCTTAAATGTTGAAATAATAAGACGCTTTAAGACACTATAATTATATATTATTATTAAATATATATAAATAGTATTTATTATTAAATATATATATATATATATAGTATTTCTGTTTTATTTATTGATTCCTTGTTTGATTCCACTTATGTACTCATTTGTCTGACAAATTTTCTGACAAATTTTCCCAAACAACAGTTTAAAACAATTACAAATCATCAACATTTAGGCATTCTGATGTACCAACGGAAGGACAAAAGTACACAACTAGTACATTTAGGTATACGATAATTTCTAAATAGATGTGATAAATTAATTTACAGATTAAAATAGATGGACAATCACAATGTGTACAGATTAAAATATATGGCATTTACAGTATGTACAGTAGATCAGGGAGAGAGTAAACCAGTAATAAACAGTATATACAGTAGATCAGGGAGACAGTAAACCGGTATGTACAGTAGGTCACGGAGACAGTAAACCGGTATGTACAGTAGGTCAGGGAGACAGTAAACCTGTTATGAATAGTATGTACAGTAGATCAGGGGAGACAGTAAACCAGTAATAAACAGTATGTACAGTAGATCGGGGAGACAGTAAACCGGTAATAAACAGTAGATCAGGGAGACAGTAAACCGGTAATAAACAGTATGTACAGTAGATCAGGGAGACAGTAAACCAGTATGTACAGTAGATCAGGGAGACAGTAAACCGGTAATAAACAGTAGATCAGGGAGACAGTAAACTGGTAATAAACAGTATGTACAGTAGATCAGGGAGACAGTAAACCGGTATGTACAGTAGATCAGGGAGACAGTAAACCAGTAATAAACAGTATGTACAGTAGGTCAGGGAGACAGTAAATCCGTAATAAACAGTATGTACAGTATATCAGGGAGACAGTAAACCGGTATGTACAGTAGGTCAGGGAGACAGTAAACCGGTATGTACAGTAGGTCAGGGAGACAGTAAACCGGTAATAAACAGTATGTACAGTAGATCAGGGGAGACAGTAAACCGGTAATAAACAGTATGTACAGTAGATCAGGGAGACAGTAAACCGGTAATAAACAGTATGTACAGTAGATCAGGGAGACAGTAAACCGGTATGTACAGTAGGTCAGGGAGACAGTAAACCGGTATGTACAGTAGGTCAGGGAGACAGTAAACCGGTATGTACAGTAGGTCAGGGAGACAGTAAACCGGTAATAAACAGTATGTACAGTAGATCAGGGAGACAGTAAACCGGTATGTACAGTAGATCAGGGAGACAGTAAACCAGTAATAAACAGTATGTATAGTAGATCAGGGAGACAGTAAACCGGTAATAAACAGTATGTACAGTAGATCAGGGAGACAGTAAACCAAAAATAAACAGTATATATAGTAGATCAGGGAGACAGTAAACCGGTAATAAACAGTATGTACAGTAGATCAGGGAGACAGTAAACCGGTAATAAACAGTAGATCAGGGAGACAGTAAACCGGTAATAAACAGTATGTACAGTAGATCAGGGAGACAGTAAACCTGTATGTACAGTAGATCAGGGGAGACAGGGTCAGTTTGCCTGACAAACAGCATTGGGCAGGAGGCTCTCAATCGCATCAGAGATGAAGATCCGTCCTAAAAGATCAATCGTTTTAACTGTGAGTTATTATAACACCTCATATTCATAACGAAACTCCATCTGCCAAAACATTGACCCCAACTGCTTCTGCACTAGTGTTCTACTGGAGTAGAGTGCCAGCATCTAATGACTAGGTTTTGGGCATTGCAATCAATTCAATCTTTGCCAGACATTCACGTCATTCAAGGCTCACTTTAAGAAAATCTCGTGGAGTCATTTCCCAACACATTGGTGATGATGAACTGAATTCCAAAATGCTGGCTCTCGTGGAAAAGTCAGGAATTGAATGCATCCCTGTGGCACTCACTAACTGGGACAAATTAATTAAAACTTCCAGTAACAGACTTTTCCATGTCAAATAAGTAGAATGTGGAGAGTGGCTGAACAGGGGACAGTTGGTAGTTGTGTCCTCATTTTCTGAAAAAGCATTAAGCATTTACTGTAATTTATACTGACACTTTTCAATTCAGCATAAAACACGAACTCCAATTATCTAGTCACACTTTAACTGTGATTTATTTTATAGCTGTGCGCATGCCTCAAGGACAGTACATCCTGATAATATAGAAACACATGCACTTAGCAGACACTATTCACTATACAGGACACAGCATTTTCAATTCATACCTAGAACGCACACTGGATGGAACATCCTCCTTTCTGAAGTTGTCTCAATATCTCCAGTAAGTATATATGTCATCTGACTTTCCTGATGTTTCCAAGTAGACACTTAGTGCTACCTCAATGAAGGACTTCCATGAGGCTGGCTAATAACTCACTCACTCACTCACCTCACCTCACCTCACTCACCTATTCACTCATTCACTCACTCACCTATTCACTCACTCACTCACCTATTCACTCACTCACCTACACACTCACCTCACCTCACCTCACTCACTCACTCACCTACTCACTCACTCACACAGAGAACATACATGAACATGATGAGGTGGACCTGCGGTGACTGAGTGAGATTATCATGATGCCCACCTGTACATACCGGTTTACTGTCTCCCTGATCTACTGTACATACTGTTTATCACCTCCTCCCTTCCTCATGCTCAACACGTCATCTGGCAACATTCTGTTTTTAGAACCCCAGCTCCACGGGGTTCTATCCTCTCGTTGTCAATGTCCTCATCGTCAGGTACTGATACATGTTGGTATTGATCATGATGAGAAATATTGACAGGAAGATCTATAGATTCATATGCTGTATGGATTAGTTAGCTGCAATACCAGACAAGACTGTATGGATTCGTTTCGACAAACATGGCCAATATTTTTTTTTGCTTAAGCAAGCTAGTTTAACTTTAACACAATGGCCTTAAACAACATTTGACTACCAAAGACATTATCATCTTCTTTTTTTTAACCTTTATTTAACTAGGCAAGTCAGTTAATTAAGAACAAATTCTTATTTTCAATGACGGCCTAGGAACAGTGGGTTAACTGCCTGTTCAGGGGCAGAACGACAGATTTGTACCTTGTCAGCTCGGGGGTTTGAACTTGCAACCTTCCGGTTACTAGTCCAACGCTCTAACTACTAGGCTACCCTCTCCACTCCTAAAGTAATCCAGATTTTGAAAGTAACATTTCTACAAAACACTGTAAGGATTTGTTGTTTGAGGGATGGACAGTCCGTCTCATGACAGTCTACACAACCCCCCCAATTCAATTCTCTAGGCTAATTACCAATAAATTCATTAGAATTGCTAAGCAAGAAAGAAGTGCTTGTTATCCAACTCCTGCGGATATATATAAAAAAAAAACACTTTTAATCCTCCAATTTGACCCATTTCCACATTTGAGTTGTCTAAAATACTAGTTAACCTCTCTCTTTCTTCATGAAATGAAATATTTGAACCTAACTTCAAAATGTGGACATATTGATGTGTTGTGGAATGTTTGTGTAGATTTTGTATTTAAACATGATGTCGTGGGTCATTTTGACCCAGAGGCTTTCATGTGTATAGATATTTGCACAGGTCCAAAATAAACAAGTGTCTTTGATGTATTTTGTGTTGACTAGTTCTGATTGCACTTTTGTAATTCTGTTTGGGTGAAAAGGAGCTTTCCCAAGCTTCTCTTTCTCAGTGCGAGAGCACCAGATCTCCGACATAGACGCTCAAAAATGAGCTCCAAAAGATTTTAAGTAAATGAATCCATATCACAAATTCAGGACTGTGACAGTGAAATAGAAGAAGACAGTTCAGAGGCTGAGGACAGTTCAGAGGCTGAGGACAGTTCAGAGGCTGAGGACAGTTCAGAGGCTGAGGACAGTTCAGAGGCTGAGGACAGTTCAGAGGCTGAGGACAGTTCAGAGGCTGAGGACAGTTCAGAGGCCATTTCAGAGGCCATTTCAGAGGACATTTCAGAGGACATTTCAGAGACTGAGGACATTTCAGAGACAGGACATTTCAGAGGACATTTCAGAGGACATTTCAGAGACTGAGGACATTTCAGAGACAGGACATTTCAGAGGACATTTCAGAGACTGAGGACATTTCAGAGACAGGACATTTCAGAGGACATTTCAGAGGACATTTCAGAGACAGGACATTTCAGAGGACATTTCAGAGGACATTTCAGAGACAGGACATTTCAGAGGACATTTCAGAGGACATTTCAGAGACAGGACATTTCAGAGACAGGACATTTCAGAGGACATTTCAGAGACTGAGGACATTTCAGAGACAGGACATTTCAGAGGACATTTCAGAGACTGAGGACATTTCAGAGACTGAGGACATTTCAGAGACTGAGGAATTTTCAGAGACTGAGGAATTTTCAGAGACTGAGGACAATGCTGTTGATGATCCTGGGCCATAAAGCTGGGCCATCTAAACCCATCTACAACCAACTAGCATTGGATCCAGTGGATACAGGTGTCAAGAAGTGGAAAAGATGCCTCCCCCTCGACAAGACAGTAAAACCAGTACCACTTGTGTAGAATGTAATAAATACATCTGCAGGAAGCACACAAGTGCATAGGGTTCCACATGTGGAGAGAAAGATTGAAGGGATAATTTTAAACAATTGGGTCAAGTGTTACTATTACTGGGAAATACCAAGAAAATGTCTACTTGGTGAAACAGAAAATGCTTGTTTGTGAGAAAGGAAATATGTTTAACAAACAAATCAAATGTTCTTTTATATTTCTTCTTTCTGAAAGGTCTGACAAGACTGTTTTTGGTTGATTCTTTGACTGTCTTGTGTTTTTAAACTCAATCTGACCCACAATGGATGTACTTTCCTTTCAGCAAAACACCACGGATAAACCGCAATGTTAACTGTCAAAATAATCAGTTTACCAGCAAAATGGAGAGACCAAGACGTTATGGTAACATTTCTGACAAAGAAAAATGAAGGTGTACTTATAATTTGTCACATTTGTGACATCTGTAGCATTACCACCGTTTATGACAATTACAGTATTTTGCATCCAAATATCATACATTTGTTAATAATTCTTTGTAACATTTAACATTCCAGCGAGGTCTGTCATTGAGCCAAACACTGCAGCAGCACCTCTGGGGCTGGTGGTGCCTGCTATGAGCAGGTTCGGGAGAGAACAGGGTCAAGTAGGCAGTGAGTGGTCAGTAAATAAATGACTTCTGGCATGTTTTCGAGAAAGTCTATTGCAGTCTGTCTAAAGCTTTCAAATTTGTGACATAATGTTTACAAAGGGTCCGCTGGGACAGAGTCCTGCACCTGTCCTCACCATCAGGGACAGAGTCCTCCTCGCCATCACGGACAGAGTCGTCACCTGTCCTCGCCATCAGGGACAGAGTCCTGCACCTGTCCTCACCATCAGGGACAGGAGCCAAGTGCTGCCTCATCATGTAAGAATACACACACACAGCCTCTGTAGATAGGCTATACATCGGCAAAACAGAGCAGACACCTTTGGGTGGCGGTCTATGTATATTTGTGAACAACAGCTGGTGCACGATATCTAAGGAAGTCTTGAGGTTTTGATCGCCTGAGGTAGAGTATATAAGCTGTAGACCACACTATCTACCTTGTTTTCATCTGTATTTATTTTGTAGCTGTCTACATACCACCACGGACTGATGTTGGCACTCAGACCGCACTCATTGAGCTGTATACCGCCATAAGTAAACAGGAAAACGCTCATCCAGAGGTCTCCTAGTGGCCGGGGACTTTAATACAGGGAAACTTAACTCAGTTTTACCTCATTTCCATCAGCATGTTAAATGGGTAACCAGAGGGAAAAAACTGAGTTCCACCTATACTCCACACACAGAGATGCGTATAAAGCTCTCCCTCACCTTCCATTTGACAAATCTGACCATAATTATATCTTCCTGATTCCTGTTTACAAGCAAAGATTAAAGAACGAAGCACCAGTGACTGTCAATAAAAAAGTGATCAGATGATGCAGATGCTAAACTACAGGACTGTTTGCTAGCACAGACTGGAATATGTTCCGGGATTCCTCCGATGACATTGAGGAGTACACCACATCAGTCATTGGCTTCATCAATAAGTGCATCAATGACATGATCCGCACAGTGACTGTACGTACATATCCAAACCAGAAGCCATGGATTACAGACAAATTTCCGCATAGAGCTAAACGTTAGAGTTGCCGCTTTCAGGGAGTGGGACTCTAACCCAAAAGCGTATAAGAAATCCCGCTACGAACCATCAAACAGGCAGAGCGTCAATACAGGACTTAGATCGAATTGTACTACACCAGCTCCGGCGCTCGTCGGATGTGGCAGGGCTTGCAAACTATTACAGACTACAAAGGGAAGCACAACCGAGAGCTGCCCAGTGACACGAGCCTACCAGACGAGCTAAATAACTTCTATGCTCGCTTCGAGGCAAGTAACACTGAAACATGTATGAGAGCATCAGCTGTTCCGGACGACTGTGTGATCACGCTCTCCACAGCCGATGTGAGTAAGACCTTTAAACAGGTCAACATTCACAAGGCCACAGGGCCAGATGGATTATCAGGATGTGTACTCTGAGCATGCGCTAACCAACTGGCAAGTCTCTTCACTGACATTTTCAACCTCTCCCTGTCTGAGTCTGTAATACCAACATGTTTTCAAGCAGACCACCATAGTCCCTGTGCCCAAGACCACTAAGGTAACCTGGCTAAATGACTACCGACCCGTAGCACTCACGTAGGTAGCCATGAAGTGCTTTGAAAGGCTGGTCATCAACACCATTATCCCAGACACTCTAGACCAACTCCAATTTGCATACCACCCCAAAAGATCCACAGATGATGCAAGCTCTATTGCACTCCACAGTTTCACGTCCTTTCCCACCTGGACAAAAGGAACACCTATGTGAGAATGCTGTTCATTGACTACAGCTCAGCGTTCAACATCACTAAGCTATGGACCCTAGTACTAAACACCTCAAACTGGATCCTGGACTTCCTGATGGGCCACCCCCAGGTGGTAAGGGTAGGTAACAATACAACAATGCATCCGCCACGCTGATCCTCAACACTGGGGCCCTCAGGGGTGCGTGCTCAGTCCCCTCCTGTACTCCCTGTTCAATCATGACTGCACAGCCAGGCATGACATCAACACCATCATTAAGTTTGCTGATGTACAATGACGAGACAGCCTATAGGGAGGTCACCTACTCAGGGAGGTGCAAGTACAACATTCTCTCCCTCAACGTGATCAAGACAAAAGAGATGATTGTGGACTACAAGAAAAGGAGGGCGGAGCATGCCCCCATTCTCAACGACGGGCTGTAGTGAAGAAGGTGCTTCAAGTCCCTTGCCGTCCATATCATCAACAAACTTACATGGTCCAACCAGACCATGACAGTCATGAAGAGGGCACGAAAAAACCCATTACCTCTCGGGAGACTAACATTTTTTGGCAGATCCTCAAAAGGTTTTACAGCTGCACTATTGGTAGCATTCTGACGGGTTGCATCACTGCCTGGTACGGCAACTGCTCAGCTTCCGACAGCAAGGCACTACAGAGGGTAGTGTGGCGTATGGCCCAGTACATCACCGGTGCCAAGCTTGCTGCCATCCAGAACCTCTATTCAATGAGGTGTCAGAGGAAGGCTCTAAAAATTGTCAAAGACTCCTGCCACCCTAGTCGTAGGCTGTTCTCTCTGCTACCCCACAGCAAGTGGGACCAGAGTGCTAGGTCTAGGACCAAGAGGCTTCTAAACAACTTCTAGCCTTAAGACTATTGAACATCTAATCTAAGTTATTATCTATGCGTAAGTCACTTTAATAAATCTACCTACATGTGTATATATAACTTCATTTACCTCGACTAACCAGTGCCCCCGCACATTGACTCTGTACCGGTACCCCCTGTATATAGCCTCCACATTGACTCTGTACTGGTACCCCCTGTATATAGCTTCCACATTGACTCTGTACCGGTACCCCCTGTATATAGCTTCCACATTGACTCTGTACCGGTACCCCCTGTATATAGCCTCCACATTGACTCTGTACCGGTACCCCCTGTATATAGCCTCCACATTGACTCTGTACCTATACCCCCTGTATATAGCCTCCACATTGACTCTGTACCGTAACACCCTGTATATAACAGTAATGTCTTGAGACGTCTCATTGCATTGCATGTTTTCAAGACACAAAATGGCTTGGAGTGTCTTGAGACGTCGTGAGACACAAGACCTCTTAAGACACGTTTTCAAAAAAGCATAGTCTCATGATATGTTGTTATTTTTTGGCGCCTCAGGTAGCCTAGTGGTTAGAGCGTTGGGCCAATCCTCAAGCTGACAAGCTAAAAATCTGTAGTTTTGCCCCTGAACAAGGCAGTTAACCCACTGTTCCCCGGTAGGCCGTCATTGTAAATAAGAATTTGTTCTTAACTGACATACCTAGTTAAATTAAGGTTAAATAAAAACAATATTTAGACACTACTGTAATTTAAAGTGGTTTGGCTGGGTATATCTCTCCCTCGGTTACTCTCTCTCTCTTCCTCTCTCTCGGTTCTCTCTTTCGGTTCCCTTTCGTTTCTCTGTTTTTCTCTCTGTCTCTCTCTCTCCCTCTCTCGGTTCCTCTCTCTCTCGGTTCTCTCTTGTTTTTTTTTCTCTCTCTCTCTCTCTCTCTCTCTCTCTTTCTGTCGCTATACCCTTCATCCTCTACCTCTATGCCACCATCTCAGAAAGCAAAGGAACGTTCCATTCTCCTCAACCAATGCAGTGCTCTGTCTGCAAAATAAAAACCACAGAACAAGAGTCCATTGTTGGAATTTTCTAAAGCTCTTGAATCAGGTGAAATACGGGGGGGGGCAATAAAATCTAAGTGCACACATTGCACATGATTGATGATTTTCCCGCGCTGACGGTCTATTTCCTATTGTATCTGCATCTATAAACATGGGAGGCAGATAAATCAGGTGAATAATGTGTATCTCCAATAGAACGGTCCTATAGTAATGAAGTGGTTTGTGTTCTTTTCAACACACCGGAGACTGTGTGAGGGTCTTGCAAGCAGTTTTCCATCAAGACTATACAGGGAAGCTGGATGGTAGTTGCTATAGCGACGGAGAGAGATCTGAATGATTCCAGGCATCCTCAGGTACTCGAATAGGAAACAGTGACCTTGTCTGTGGGTCTCTCTCTCTTTCTCTCTCATTGACCTTTGGGCTTCATTGTGAAGGCATGATTCTGAATCACCTACGATACATGAGGAAGAACCCCATTGGCTTCCGGTGAAGGAGTCGCCCACACTTCTTCGTGACACAGCATTTGTCTTCATATTACTGTCTCCAGTAGCACCATGGTCTCCATAGTGGGAGGCAGTGACATTTAGACTGGAGACTCCATTAAAGAGAGCTGTGTTTTCCTGTGATGCCTCTGTCTTCTACAAAGTCATCCCATAGCAGGGGTGAGAGAGTGGAGGGGGAGGCACCAGGGAAATTAATGTGTCATCTTTCTTACATTGCAGTTAACTGTGTGTGTGTGTTTGTAGTTTAGTTCACTTCAGTTCACTTCCTGCTTTGCCTCTCCAATGGGAAACAATGTGTACAGACTCTGTTTATTTACAGAAAGATAACACTAGGATGTTTTTAATCCTTTACCAAAAGACTGTTTATTTACAGAACGATAACACTAGGATGTTTTTAATCCTTTACCAATAGACTGTTTATTTACAGAACGATAACACTAGGATGTTTTTAATCCTTTACCAAAAGACTGTTTATTTACAGAACGATAACACTAGGATGTTTTTAATCCTTTACCAATAGACTGTTTATTTACAGAACGATAACACTAGGATGTTTTTAATCCTTTACCAAAAGACTGTTTATTTACAGAACGATAACACTAGGATGTTTTTAATCCTTTACCAAAAGACTGTTTATTTACAGAACGATAACACTAGGATGTTTTTAATCCTTTACCAAAAGACTGTTTATTTACAGAACGATAACACTAGGATGTTTTTAATCCTTTACCAAAAGCATTCTGTCAAAATTGTACATTTGTATTATGGGCCCAAATGTATTGAAAATATATTTACCATTTACTCTTACAAAAAAGGTTCCAAAACAGTTATTTGGCTGTCCCTGTAGGAGAACATATTTTGGTTCCAAGTAGAACCCCCTTTGCTTCAATGAAGAACCATTTTGAGGTTCCACGTAGAACCCTCTGTGGAAAGGGTTCTACGTGGAACCCAAAATGATTATACTTGGAACCAACAAGGGTTCTTTGAAGGGTTCTCCTATGGGAACAGCTGAAGAACCATTTTAGGTTAGATGGCACCTTTTTTGTGTAATGTGTGTCGACTTGAACATGTACAGTATATACATACATTACTGTTTTAAAGGGCTTAAAATAACATCAAATTGATCAGAAATACAGTGTAGACATTGTTAATGTTGTAAATGACTTTTGTAGCTGGACACGGCAGATTTTTTATGGAATATCTACATAGGCGTACAGAGGCCCATTTTCAGCAACCATCACTCCTGTGTTCCAATGGCACGTTGTGTTAGCTAATCCAAGTTTATCATTTTAAAAGGCTAATTGATCATTAGAAAACCCTTTTGCAATTATGTTAGCACAGCTGAAAACTGTTGTTCTGGTTAAATAAGCAATAAACCTGGCCTTCTTTAGATGAGTTTAGTATCTGGAGCTTCAGCATTTGTGGGGTTTGATTACAGGCTCAAAATGGCCAGAAACAAAGACCTTTCTTTCTGAAACGTGTCAGTCAAATCAAATCAAATCAAAGTGTATTTGTCATGTGCGCCGAATACAACAGGTGTAAACCTTACAGTGAAATGCTTACAGGCTCTAAACAATGGCGCAAAAAAAAGGTATGTGTGTGTGTGTGTAGCTAAGTAAAGAAATAAAACAACAGTAAAAAGACATTTGAAATAAGAGTAGCAAGGCCATATACAGACACCGGTTAGTCAGGCTTATTGAGGTAGTATGTACATGTAGGTATTAAAGTGGCTATGCATATATGATGAACAGAGAGTAGCAGCAGTGTAAAAAGAGGGGTTGGTGGGTGGTGGGACACAATGCAGATAGCCCGGTTAGCCAATGTGCAGGGGCGCTGGTTGGTCGGGCCAATTGAGGTAGTATGTACATGAATGTATAGTTAAAGTGACTATGCATATAAGATAAACACAGAGTAGCAGCAGCGTAAAAGAGGGGTTGGGGGGAGGCACACAATGCAAATAGTCTGGGTGGCAATTTGATTACCTGTTCAGGAGTCTTATGGCTTGGGGGTAAAAACTGTTGAGAAGCCTTTTTGTCCTAGACTTGGCACCACGGTACAGCTTGCCATGCGGTAGTCGAGAGAACAGTCTATGACTCGGGTTGCTGGGGTCTTTGACAATTTTTAGGACCTTCCTCTGACACTGCCAGGTGTAGAGGTCCCGGATGGCAGGCAGCTTAGCCCCACTGATGTACTGGGCCGTACTTACTACCCTATGAAGTGCCTTGCGGTCGGAGGCCGAGCAATTGCTGTACCAGGCAGTGATGCAACCGGTCAGGATGCTCTCGATGTTGCAGCTGTAGAACCTTTTGAGGATCTCAGGACCCATGCCAAATCTTTTTAGTACCCTGAGGGGGAATAGGCTTTGTCGTGCCCTCTTCACGACTGTCTTAGTGTGTTTGGACCAATCTAGTTTGTTGTTGATTTGATTTGATTAGGATCTCTTTTAGTCCCCATTTGGACTAATCTTCCAAGAGTCCTTAACATTAAAATATAATTTATAATACAAACACACTTTCACATATAACACACTATTACAAACATACAGTGCCTTGCGAAAGTATTCGGCCCCCTTGAACTTTGCAACCTTTTGCCACATTTCAGGCTTCAAACATAAAGATATAAAACTGTATTTTTTTGTGAAGAATCAACAAGTGGGACACAATCATGAAGTGGAACGACATTTATTGGATATTTCAAACTTTTTTAACAAATCAAAAACTTAAAAATTGGGCGTGCAAAATTATTCAGCCCCTTTACTTTCAGTGCAGCAAACTCTCTCCAGAAGTTCAGTGAGGATCTCTGAATGATCCAATGTTGACCTAAATGACTAATGATGATAAATACAATCCACCTGTGTGTAATCAAGTCTCCGTATAAATGCACCTGCACTGTGATAGTCTCAGAGGTCCGTTAAAAGCGCAGAGAGCATCATGAAGAACAAGGAACACACCAGGCACGTCCGAGATACTGTTGTAAAGAAGTTTAAAGCCGGATTTGGATACAAAAAGATTTCCCAAGCTTTAAACATCCCAAGGAGCACTGTGCAAGCGATAATATTGAAATGGAAGGAGTATCAGACCACTGCAAATCTACCAAGACCTGGCCGTCCCTCTAAACTTTCAGCTCATACAAGGAGAAGACTGATCAGAGATGCAGCCAAGAGGCCCATGATCACTCTGGATGAACTGCAGAGATCTACAGCTGAGGTGGGAGACTCTGTCCATAGGACAACAATCAGTCGTATATTGCACAAATCTGGCCTTTATGGAAGAGTGGCAAGAAGAAAGCCATTTCTTAAAGATATCCATAAAAAGTGTCGTTTAAAGTTTGCCACAAGCCACCTGGGAGACACACCAAACATGTGGAAGAAGGTGCTCTGGTCAGATGAAACCAAAATTGAACTTTTTTGGCAACAATGCAAAACGTTATGTTTGGCGTAAAAGCAACACAGCTCATCACCCTGAACACACCATCCCCACTGTCAAACATGGTGGTGGCAGCATCATGGTTTGGGCCTGCTTTTCTTCAGCAGGGACAGGGAAGATGGTTAAAATTGATGGGAAGATGGATGGAGCCAAATACAGGACCATTCTGGAAGAAAACCTGATGGAGTCTGCAAAAGACCTGAGACTGGGACGGAGATTTGTCTTCCAACAAGACAATGTTCCAAAACATAAAGCAAAATCTACAATGGAATGGTTCAAAAATAAACATATCCAGGTGTTAGAATGGCCAAGTCAAAGTCCAGACCTGAATCCAATCAAATCTGTGGAAAGAACTGAAAACTGCTGTTCACAAATGCTCTCCATCCAACCTCACTGAGCTCGAGCTGTTTTGCAAGGAGGAATGGGAAAAAATGTCAGTCTCTCGATGTGCAAAACTGATAGAGACATACCCCAAGCTGTAATCGCAGCAAAAGGTGGTGCTACAAAGTATTAACTTAAAGGGGCTGAATAATTTTGCACGCCCAATTTTTCAGTTTTTGATTTGTTAAAAAAGTTTGAAATATCCAATAAATGTCGTTCCACTTCATGATTGTGTCCCACTTGTTGTTGATTCTTCACAAAAAAATACAGTTTTATATCTTTATGTTTGAAGCCTGAAATGTGGCAAAAGGTCGCAAAGTTCAAGGGGGCCGAATACTTTTGCAAGGCACTGTACATAATATCAAATCAAAGTGACCCCTCCTGACCACTCCTGTCTCAGCCTCCAGTATTTATGCTGCAGTAGTTTGTGTCGGGGGGCTAGGGTCAGTTTGTTGTATCTGGAGTACTTCTCCTGTCCTATCCGGTGTCCTGTGTGAATTTAAGTATGCTCTCTCTAATTCTCCCTTTCTCTCTTTATTCCTCTCTCGGAGGACCTGAGCCCTAGGACCATGCCTCAGGCCTACCTGACATGATGACTCCTTGCTGTCCCCAGTCAACCTGGCCATGCTGCTGCTCCAGTTTCAACTGTTCTGCCTGTTATTATTATTATTATTTGACCATGCTGGTCATTTACGAACATTTGAACATCTTGGCCATGTTTTGTTATAATCTCCACCCGGCACAGCTAGAAGAGGACTGGCCACCCCACATAGCCTGGTTCCTCTCTAGGTTTCTTCCTAGGTTTTGGCCTTTCTAGGGAGTTTTTCCTAGCCACCATGCTTCTACACCTGCATTGCTTGCTGTTTGGGGTGTTAGGCTGGGTTTCTGTACAGCACTTTGAGATATCAGCTGATGCACGAAGGGCTATATAAATTGATTTGATTTGATAATATACTAGCATAATGACCTAAGAAATACTAAATCAAAAAAATATTGATTCTTCATCTACTATAGTCCCACAACATTTCTATATACTATACAGTATTTAAATTGTTTTAAAATAATGTTTACATTTATATATTGAAAGGTTTCTAGTTTGCTCAGTTAATTTATTAAATTTCTTTATTGCTCTAAATCAAAATGTTATTTTGCCCATTTCTCTTGTTGACACCAAGGAATTTGAAGCTCTCAACCTGCTCCACTACAGCCCCGTCGATGAGAATGGAGACGTGCTCGGTGCTCCTTTTCCTGTAGTCCACAATCATCTCCTTAGTCTTGGTTACGTTGAGGGAGAGGTTGTTATTCTGGCACCACCCGGCCAGATCTCTGACCTCCTCCCTATAGGCTGTCTCGTTGTTGCCGGTGATTAGGCCTACCACTGCTGTGTCGTCAGCAAACTTAATAATGGTGTTGGAGTCGTGCCTGGCCATGCAGTGGTGGGTGAACAGGGAGTACAGGAGAGGACTGAGCATGCACCCCTGGGGAGCTCAAGTGTTGAGGATTAGCGTGGCAGATGCCACCTGGGGGCAGCCTGTCAGGAAGTCCAGGATCCAGTTGCAGAGGGAGGTGTTTAGTCCCAGGATCCTTAGCCCTGATGAGCTTTGAGGGTACTACGGTGTTGAACGCTGAGCTGTAGTCAATGAACAGCATTCTCACATAGGTGTTCCTTTTGTCCAGGTGGGAAAGGGCAGTGTGGAGTGAAATAGAGATTGCATCATTTGTGGATCTGTTTGGGCGGTATGCAAATTGGAGTGGGTCTAGGGTTTCAGGGATAATGGTGTTGATGTGAGCCATTACCAGCCTTTCAAAGTGCTTCATGGCTATGGAAGTGAGTGCTACGGGTCTGTAGTCATTTAGGCAGGTTGCCTTTGTGTTCTTGGGCACAGGGACTATGGTGGTCTGCTTGAAGCATGTTGGTATTACAGACTCAATCAGGGACCTGTTGAAAATGTCAGTGAAGACACTTGCCAGTTGGTCAGCACATGCCCCGAGCACACGTCCTGGTAATCCGTCTGGCCCCGCAGCCTTGTTTATGTTGACCCGTTTAAAGGTCTTACTCACATCGGCTACGGAGAGCGTGATCACACAGTCGTCCGGAACAGCTAATGCTCTCATGCATGCCTCAGTGTTTCTTGCCTCGAAGCGACCATAGATGTGATTTAGCTTGTCTGGTAGGCTCGTGTCACTGGGCAGCTCGTGGCTGTGCTTCCCTTTGTAGTCTGTAATAGTTTGCAAGCCCTGCAACATCCAACGAGTGTCGGAGCCGGTGTAGTATGATTCAATCTTAGCCCTGTATTGACACTTTGCCTGTTTGATGGTTCGTCGCATGGCATAGTGGGATTTCTTGTAAGCTTCTGGGTTAGAGTCCTGCCCCTTGAAAGCAGCAGCAGCTCTACCCTTTAGCTCAGTGTGAATGTTGCCTGTAATCCATGGCTTCTGGTTGGGGTATGTACGTACAGTCACTGTGGGGACGACGTCCTCAATGCACTTATTGATAAAGCCAGTGACTGATGTGATGTATTCCTCAATGTCATCGGAAGAATCCCGGAACATATTCCAGTATGTGATAGCAAAGCAGTCCTGTAGTTTAGCATCTGCTTCATCTGACCATTTTTATATAGACCGAGTCACTGGTGCTTCCTACTTCAGTCTATTATTGTTCTGAGAAATGAAGACTATTCCGTGTGAGAAACTGCCAAGAAACTGAAGATCTGGTACAACGCTGTGTACTACTCCCTTCACAGAACAGCGCAAATTGTCTCTAACCAGAATAGAAATTGGAGTGGGAGGCCCCGGTGCACAATTGAGCAAGAAGACAAGTACATTACAGTGTCTAGTTTGAGAAACAGACGCCTCACAAGTCCTCAACTGGCAGCTTCATTAAACGGTACCTGCAAAACACACGTCTCAGACATAGGCAGCTTGGAGTGTCACAATTTCCCTGGGAGTAATTCAAGTGTAATGCTCAATATGTTAGCCACAATCTAAACTATACAGTAGCTACAATCGTGCTTCTACACCTGCATTGCTTGCTGTTTGGGGTTTTAGGCTGGGTTTCTGTACAGCACTTTGAGATATCAGCTGATGTACGAAGGGCTATATAAATAAATTTGATTTGATTTGTTTAACCTGGCTTTATATAGAGGTTTTCATTAGGTAAAAATAATTTCTCCATCATCGTCAGATATTCCTTACATTCAGTTTGAGGAAAACAACAATATGTGTTTATTGTATGCAGACTGCAATAAGGTCCTGTCTTCAGACAGTAAGGGTCCTGTCTTCAGACTTCAATAAGGGTCCTGTCTTCAGACTTCAATAAGGGTCCTGTCTCCAGACTGCAATAAGGGTCCTGTCTCCAGACTGCAATAAGGGTCCTGTCTCCAGACTGCAATAAGGGTCCTGTCTCCAGACTGCAATAAGGGTCCTGTCTCCAGACTGCAATAAGGGTCCTGTCTCCAGACTGCAATAAGGGTCCTGTCTCCAGACTGTAATAAGGGTCCTGTCTCCAGCCTTCAATAAGGATCCTGTCTGCAGACTGTAATAAGGGTCCTGTCTCCTGTCTACAATAAGGGTCATGTCTCCAGACTGCAATAAGGGTCCTGTCTCCTGTCTACAATAAGGATCCTGTCTCCAGACTGCAATAAGGGTCATGTCTCCAGACTGCCATAAGGGTCCTGTCTCCAGACTGCAATAAGGGTCATGTTTCCCACTGCTCAATTATTACATTGTGAGGTGTCGGACTAAAAAGTGAGCATGAGAGGGGGGTGACCTGGGGAGCTCTGAGGTACCAGAACGTATGAGAAAATAAATCACCTTTATAGCATTGCATGAATATCATAGAGTTTGTTTTAGTGGCATAGAGCAGTAGAGTATTCCATGCAATTATTTGTCTATGTTACATGACTTGAGACTCGAGCAAAATCTTTTATAATAATGCGTAAATGATTGATCGAAATGACAGGATACCTTGACAATTGACAAATTTAGAATCCATTAAAAAATGACCTTGTCTTGAAACCATCAATAGCCTAGGCCTAGGTGTGGGGAGACAAACATACTGCACAATGTGAGGAGGAAATTATTGTCCTGAAAAAGCTTTCCAGTTTCACTGACTAATGATGAGCAGCTCACTCACCTGCGACGGCCGATACTCTCGTGCCAAAAACCTATCTCTATCTTTGTTAAACAATAGTAAAAAAAAAAATGTTTGCTCAATCGGCCTATTTGGAAGAGTCTTCTATTTTCAGCAGGAGCCTTTTGCAACCTGTGTTTTCCCGCGATTGAATTTGGAATATTACGCAATGCTTGTTTTGTCTGCATCCTGCTCACTGACAGATTGGCCTCAAGTTCCCGACTGTCGGCATGCCATGTGATTGGGCTATTGTACTTGGAAAAGAGCAAAAGGCCTGTTTTGTCTGCATGCTGTTCACTGACAGATTGACTTCGTTTTCCCGACTGTAGGCATGCCATGTGATTGGGCTATTGTACTTGGAATATAGCAAAAGGTCTGTTTTGTCGACATGCTGCTCACTGACATGATTGTTTCGCGTTCCCGACTGTAGGCATGCCATGTGATTGGGCTATACAGCAAGGCTATTTTTTTTAAAAGCTATCGATCCTCTGTGGCTAAATTATAGGTCTACTCCTGCTGTAGTATTCTGAATTATTTAATTTAATTCTGAACAGACAGCAGTAAACTATAACTTTGGCAAATATATTTCAATTTATCAGCGGGGGCTGTAGCACCTCCAGCCTCCTTCCTGCGCCTATAATTCTATAAGGAAAGTGCAACGCTGGGGAGATGACAGTTGCAGGCTCATGTCTATCAGAGAAGAGAGAGGGAGAGAGATCATAGAAAGTGAATCTCATTCTAGTTCTGTGAGAGATACAGGCCCACTTCTTTCTCTCACCACAGCAAAGGCATTGCGTTGGTCTCAAACATAGCCAACTGTCTTGACTGTCCTGTAAGGATCCGAATAGTTCAGATCAGATTGGCAATAAATGACTTCAACCAGACCCCCTCTCACCCGCAGAGGGGGGAGGAGGGAACTGGTGGGGGGTTGACAGCTCACACCCTGTTGTAAATCAAGGACAAGAACATTCAACATTCCCTCTCCAAATTCACACAGGAATGTACCTTTGTTTCACAGAGGTTTCCCCGCTGTTCTAAAGCGAATACTGGAACAATATTTCTAACATAGAATGTGGAACACCTCTAATGTTGTTTGTTTGTTATTTTGTGATATCATTACAAATGTTATAAAGCATATACTGTAACTTGGAAAGTATACCCACTATATGTGTGAAGTGTCCATCTGATGCGTTGTGCATGAAAGTGTTTTTGTTAAGAAAGTGATGTGATCTTAGAAACTATAAGCGGGCATTGTTTCTATAACTTTGTACAAGTAAGTAGTCACCGCCCCCTTGAGTGAGGTCAGAGAGTGTGTCAGCCGCTCGATCCGCCCTTTTTGAACAAACTGTATAAAACAATGGGTTAAGAATTAGCATATCAGACCAGAGAGACGTGGAGCTGCAGTTAACGTTTAAAGTGGTTTGAACTCTGAATCTCAACACGAGCAAGTCGATAACGTCACCTCCGGACAATCACTGGTACAGCTGATTAGCTTTAATAATTGAAGTATCTAGAAAAGTGAATTTAAGTGGACCATTATACTACTCTTTTCAAATCACCGAAGTCCGCTACTCTCATCACCCAATTCGAACCATCGACATGGCTGGCTAACCTATCTTCAAAAACGGCAGCTTCAGGAGTGAATGGAAGGGAAATCAACTCTGTAGTTCTGTTCAGGACTACACAACAAGTCACTGGATACCGGACGACAGTTGTCTAGGATAGGGGGCAGCATTCGGAATTTTGGATGAAAAGCATGCCCAAATTCAACTGCCTGCTACTCATCCCCAGAAGATAAGATATGCATATTATTAGTAGATCTGGATAGAAAACACTTTGAAGTTTCTAAAACTGTTTGAATCATGTCTGTGAGTATAGCATAACTTATATAGCATGCGAATCCAGATTTCTAAGATACCTTGTTGCAGTTCCTACCGCTTCCCCTGGATGTCAACAGTCTTTAGAAATTGGTTGAGGTTATTCATTTGTGCAATGAAGAAGTACAGCCATCCAGAACAAGGGTAACTTGAAGTGTACTGTTAGATAGAGGCGCGTGACCAGAAAACATGCTACAGTTTGTTTTCCTCCTGTATTGAACACAGATCATCCCGTCTTCAATTGTATCGATTATTTACGTTTAAAAATACCTAAAGTTGTATTACAAAAGTAATTTGAAATGTTTTGGAAAAGTTTACAGGTAACTTTTGAGATATTTTGTAGTCACGTTGCGCAGGTTGGAACCAGTGTTTTTCTGGATCAAACGCACCAAATAAATGGACATTTTGGCTATATATTGACGGAATTAATCGAACAAAAGGACCATTTGTGATGTTTATGGAACATATTGGAGTGCCAACAAAGGAAGCTTGTCAAAGGTAAGGCATGAATTATATTTTTATTTCTGCGTTCTGTGTCGAACCTGCAGGGTTGAAATATGCTTCTCTCTCTTTGTTTACAATTGTGCTATCATCAGATAATAGCATCGTTTGCTTTTGCCGAAAAGCCTTTTTTGAAATCTGACATGTTGGCTGGATTCACAACAGGTGTAGCTTTAATTTGGTATCTTACATGTGTGATTTAATGGAAGTTTGATTTTTATAGTAATTTATTTGAATTTGGCGCTCTGCATTTTCACTGGCTTTTGGTCAGGTGGGACGCTACCGTCCCCACATATCCCAGAGAGGCTAACAACAGTAGAAGACGGGTGGGGACCCCTTTTGGACAATCAGATCCTTACCAGCATGATGCAAAAAGGCCCATCAATCTTTCCAAAGAAGGTTCCGACAGAAATAGACGAATAACCAAGACATTTACATGTAAATACATTCACAATTTTTTTTTACTCAAAACGGGAGGAGGTTCCTGTGCCAAGTATATGATTACTGTGAGAGTCGTTTCTAAATGTACCAAAGTATTATGTCTCTGTCCCTCTCTGCACCCCCCGCATCTCTTTTGTAACAAGCCGCCATATTGTGTCAGTCCACTAGGGACCTGTTTCTAATGTATTAAGTGTGTATGTTTATCCTGTGTTACCATTTAGTTAGCTAGTAAATAAATAATTCAGCCAATTTGTGTAGTACTGAATCATAAGTAAGGTTTTTGCAGATGCATGAGGTTACAAGTGTTCAGAATGATGATATGATACGAGGTTGTGGTTAATAATTTGACTGTTTATTGATGTGATATGTTAAAGACCTTTAGAGTTTATTTCAGGAGATTGGTAACTCTTTAAAGATCCACTCTCGTGCTGCCCCAATTCCTAATGAGTTAATTGGTACATGATTCATTTATTCAGGTAGCAATTTAATGTAGTTAGTTGTTTAGATAAATAATAATCATCAGATTAATGAAAGTAAAGTCACAACACTACAATGTTGCGCAAACCGTAAGCCCCAGCCCGCCCAACACAAATTCATTCTTAGAATATCAGGCACGGGCTATGTTTAGCCTACCTTTTATTAGGGGGAATTGTAAATTAACGAGGAGGCAACTCGAATTAACAATAATTACATTGCAAACAGTGTAAAAATATTTTTCATGGAGAGGTGCCAGATCCTGTTCCTGCAGGATAAAGCACTGATTAATGAAAGCTCTGATTATAGGTCAAAAGTTTAATGAAATGATCCACAGACAGACAACACACTACTGTACATACGGTATGCTACAGAGGAGTAACGGAGAAATATATAAATATATATTTGTATATACATAAAAATAAAATAGAAATTCAATACAAAATGTAGTTCATGTTGTAAGCAGAAACAGCAGTTTTGGTTTATATACTACCTTTGAAAACCCAAAGGGAAACACACCTAATTGAAACAAACCCCATAACCATTCATTCATCCATCCATTAATTAATTAATCCATCCATTCATTCATCCATTTATTCATTCATCTGTTCATCCATTCATGCAATCGTTCATCCATCCATCCATCCATCCATTCAGTTATTCATTCATCCATCCATTCATCTGCCCATCCATCCATTCATTCATCCATCCATCCATTCATCAACCATTAATCCGTCCATTCATTCATCCATTCATCCATCCATCTATCCATTCATTCATCCATCCATCCATCCATCCATCCACCCATTCATTCATTCATTCTTCCATCCATTCATTCATTCATCCATCCATTAATTTGTCCATCCATTAATTTGTCCATCCATCTATCCATTCATCCATCCATCCATCCGTTCATCCACCCATTCATTCATTCATTCATTCTTCCATCCATTAATTTCTTCATTCATCCATCCATCCATTCATCCGTTCATCCATCTATTCATTCATTCATCCATCCATATTTTCATTCATCCATCCATACATCATCCATGAATTTGTCTATTCATCCATTCAACCATCCATCCATCTATCCATTCCTCCATCCATTCATTCATCCATTCATTCATTCATACTTCCATCCATTAATTCATCCATCCATCCATTCATCCATCCATCCATCCATCCATTAATTTGTCTATCTATCCATTCATCCATCCATTAATTCGTCTATCCATCCATTCATTCATTCATTCATTCATCCATTCATGCATTCATTCATACATCCGTTAATTCATCCATCTATTAATTCATCCATTCATGAATTTGTTCATCCATTCATCTATCCATTCATCCATCCATTCATTCATTAATTCATTAATTCATTCATCCATCCGTTAAATTGTCCATTCATCCATCCATCCATTCATTCATCCATCCATCCATCCACCATCCATTCATTCATTTCCAATTTAGAAGGAAGAAACTTGATCACATTTCCAAACAGTGTACCTGATCGGATGCAGTTGGTCATGGGACATTCAGAGACAAACAGTTTATCTGTGGCCATTATTTAGCAGTAGTCCATTCTGTGGCCATTATTTAGCAGAAGTTCATTCTGAAAATCCCATAGAAGTAGCTTTGACAAAGATATGAAGTTTGGATGAATATGGCTTGAGGGTAAACAGCATCATATACTAGGAGACTAAATGAGGACGGTTCCACTTGTAATTACTTATTTAATCTTTATTTTAGTAAACATTTCTTGGCATTGGACTCAAATGGTTAGTCCCTCCTCAGGCAGATACTGTAAATATAGCAATTAGTGCCTCAAAGGGCACCCTATTCCCTATATAGTGCACTACTTTTGGCCAGGACCCATAGTGATATGATCAAAAGTAGTGCACTGGACCCTTTGAGAGGTGGCAATAGTCCAAGCCATGTTCAGTATCCAATATTAGGATTAATTAGAAAACAATATTCATCAGGGATATTTTCTTATATTGTAGGTGGTCGACTTGGAAGCACTTGGGACGTCCAGGCAGAGATGCCTGATAGAGCGATCAGCTTCAGCCTGACCTCAACTGGTTAGATCTGGGGAAAAAGTACCTCGAACTGAGTGAGATGGAGGACATTTAGTCAATGGCCTATGCTCCTTATAGGAGCCAAGGACTTTAGTCAAGTCACACAAGCTTGTATCCAATGTATCAGGGGAATGACATCTGTGGTCTAACACTTCCATTGTCTCACATATAGCAGCCTGGTCCTAGATCTGTTTGTGTCATCATTCCACTCCTTGCCACTCATTGCATGCCAAACATGTGGAATGATAGCACAAACAGACTGGTACCCAGGCTACACAGATATATCTAGAGAGAGCCGTGTGAAGTGCCTCTTACATTGTTAAGATGGTCAGTTACTGTTTTTTCCTGCTTGGATCCAAACTTGTTTTTTTGTCAGCCAGTCAAGTTCCAATTGAAAAGTAAAAAAGCAGTATGGTATGTTCAATGGAACAGATATTATGTCAAATTCATCTCATACGGCTGCTTATTACGTCTGGTTGGTTCTAACATTCAACTTAAAGGAACAGTGTTGTTAATTTATATGGGGAAAAGCTAAAAAAAAAGAACAAACTCTTAATTACTAAGGAAGGCACCCTCCATAGCGTTCAGTGTGTTCATCTCATATACAACCCTGTGTTTTCATATAAAAGACGGATGATCACTTACTATGCAGCAAGAAAAAAAAAAAAAATACAAATATTAAATAAGCTTGCAAAGATCTCTAGTTACACCAAAAAAATAATATCAGCTGGTCAATGTGGAGTGATTCATCAAATGAAAGACCTGAAGACCTGATTCATGTCCTCCAACTCAGTACCGTCCTTGTCTAAGGGATATTACAGACCTGTTTTTACTCCTCTTTAGCTCAGTGGGCTAACACAGTCTCGTAGTGTGTACTGTGCGCCAGCCCTGGGTTTGGACCAAGTCGGTTATGTATTCTCAAATCAGAGGTTTTCATTGTCTGGTGATTCCTACTGTCAGAGTGATGACAGTGCAGATACTGTCAATGCCGGGGTCAATTTCCAATGATTAAAATTTGATCTTGAATTCAATTTAAAATAACAATTTCATGGGATTATCTCAATCACCAGCCCATTGTGCATCTAATGCTGTCACGCCCTGACCATAGAGAGCTGTTTATTCTCTGTTGGTTGGCGCATGATAGTGACTAGGGGGGTCATCTAGGTGATTAATGGTTTATGTTGGCCTGGTAAGGGTCCCAATTAGAGACAGCTGTTTATCTTTGTCTCTGATTGGGGATCATATTTAGGCAGCCATTTCCTCATTGTGCTTTGTGGGATCTTGTCTACAGATAGTTGCCTGTGTGCACACCAGCAGCTTCACATTTAGTTTGTGCTTTATTGTTTTGTTTGGTGAATTTTGATTGATTAAAATATGTGGAACTCTACGCACGCTGTGCCTTGGTCCAATCATTACGACGAACATGACAGAAGATCCCACCAACAACGGACCAAGCAGGGTGCCCGGGAGATAATGACATCTTGGTCTGTGGAGGAGATTAGGGAGAGAACATCCTGGACTTGGGGCGACATAATAGCAGGAGAGAAGAGCCTGCCATGGAAGCAGTGAAGGAGGGACAGCGACGAAGTTGGGGAGGTAGGCCACAGAAACCCCAATATTTTTTGAGGGGGGTGGCACATGGAGCAGTCGGCGGAGCCGAGGAGTGAACCAGAGCCAGTCTGGGAGAAGAAGAGTCACCTGAGTCAGCTCCCCGTACTTGTCCTGAGAATTGTGTTAAAGTTCCGGAACAATTGATGCTGGCTATACACACCAGTGCACCTTCACAACCCAGTGCGTCCTGTGCCAGCTCCTCGCACTCTCCCTGAAGTGCATGTCCCCAGTCAGGTCCGTCCTGTTACTGCTTCTCGCACTTGCCCTGAGGTGCGTGTCACCAGCCCGGTGCCACTTGTACCGGTCCCAGGCATCAGGCCTCCAGTGTGCCTCCCCAGTCCAGAGCTTCCGGCGACAGTTCCCCGTCCAGCGCTTCCGGCAACGTTTCACAGTCCGGAATCTCCTGAGACGGTCCACAGTCCGTAACCTCCTATGACGGTCCACAGTCCGGAACCTCCTGAGACGGCCCACAGTCCGGAACCTCCTGAGACGGCCCACAGTCCGGAACCTCCTGAGACGGCCCACAGTCCGGAACCTCCTGAGACGGTCCACAGTCCGGAACCTCTTGAGACGGTCTACAGTCCGGAACCTCCTGAGACGGTCTACAGTCCGGAACCTCCTGAGACGGTCTACAGTCCGGAACCTCCTGAGACAGTCTACAGTCCGGAACCTTCTGAGACGGTCTGCAGTCCGGAACCTCCTGAGACGGTCTACAGTCCGGAACATCCTGAGATGGTCTACAGTCCGGAACCTCCTGAGACGGTCTACAGTCCGGAACCTCCTGAGACGGTCTACAGTCCGGAACCTCCTGAGACGGTCTACAGTCCGGAACCTCCTGAGACGGTCTACAGTCCGGAACCTCCTGAGACGGTCTACAGTCCGGAACCTCCTGAGACGGTCTACAGTCCGGAACCTCCTGAGATGGTCTACAGTCCGGAACCTCCTGAGATGGTCTACAGTCCGTTATTATTCTGTATTTAGGTATTTAAATTTGTTATTATTCTGTATTTAGGTATTTAACTGTGTTATTATTCTATATTTAGGTATTTAACCATGACAGTGGTTTATCAATAGGACCCTATTCCCTCTGGGCCCTGGTCAACAGTAGTGCACCCTATTTCCTATGGGCACTGGTCAACAGCAGTGCACCCTATTCACCAACTGGAACACATCCATGGTGATAGCTCTACTGGGTCTCCTTCACAACCCAGAATGGGTTTGTCTTATTTTAGCACAACATCACTCATGGACACACACACGCGCGCAAACATGGGCAAACACACACACACACACACACACACACACACACACGCATATACACAGTGTTGTTTGGTAGCTAGATATAGAGGGGTCTATGTGACTCATTGTGCGTTGTTGAATATGCAGTTTAGTGTATTTTGTCATGCATGTTGTTTTGGAGGCAGCGTTACAGAGTGGTCACTAGTTGGCTCATCCACAAACTTCATAAAATGTCATATTTAAACCTAACCCCAACCTTAACTCTAAACTTAACCATACTGCTAACGCTAATGCCTAACCCTAACCTTAACCCTAAACTTAACCACACTGCTAACGCTAATGCCTAACCCTAACCTTAACCCTAAACTTAACCACACTGCTAACGCTAATGCCTAACCCTAACCTTCAATGTACAATTCTGTTTTCTTGAATCTTTAAAATATAGATATTTTTGACTTTGCAGCTGGCCTATCTAAGGGGAAATCGCTCAGTTCTGCCTCTGGAACAATATTCATGGCAATAAAAGTCAACCTGTGTTGAGTATACACATCTATCTAACCACACATCCCATTCAGGCAGAAATGTCTTCCCTTTGCCTGATGGTTGAATTAGCAAGGTCACTATTAATTACTCACAATGTCTCTGTGTTTATATTTATCTAATGGGAAAACAACTTACATGTCCCCCCCCCCCCCCCCCTCCTCTCCCCTCCCCTCTTCTCACAACACATTATCAATCAGCAGCATTGCTGGTTGTCCAAGGAATGGGGTCTCCCATTGATTTTCGGATGGACTTAATAACCCTCTTCAACAAGCATAGAAATTCACCTCGCAGCGGTGTAAAATGAAGGTCAGGAAATGGATGTAATCAGAGACGCATTAGAAGAGGGGTGTCAGGTCGTAGACTTTAAATGTAGCCGTTTCGGTTTTACTGAGCCTTGATATTTATTAGAGGAATTAAACAGAACAGCAAGCTGTTGATGGGCGTGTGGTCGGTTTGCAATAGAAGCGCGTGTTATGTACTGCTTTCCTGCTACGTTGGGCTCAGTCCCCTGTGTCTGTCTGTCTAAATGCCTTCAAGTGTGTGTGTATGTGTGTGTGTGTGTGTGTGTGTGTTGCTATGCTGATCAGTCCCCTGTGTCTGTCTAAATGCCTTCAAGTGTGTGTGTGTGTGTTGCTATGCTGATCAGTCCCCTGTGTCTGTCTGTCTAAATGCCTGCAAGTGTGTTTGTCTGTGTGTGAGAGTGTGTGTGTGTGTGTGTGCATGTGTATCTACATGTGTGTGTGATTGTGTATGTTGCTATGCTGATCAGTCCCCAATGTCTGTCTGTGTTGGCTGACTGCTATCTCGTGAACTAACACCAGCTGTCACAGGCTTGCTTGTGAAACACCACCCCCCTCCTCCCACAATACTACTTTTCACATAATTTTAAATCAGAGGACCGCCCATGAGCCCAGTTAGGGTCAGGCATCCTGGGACAGCCCCTTTTCTGAGATTCCGAATAAAACCCAACTTTGAGAAATTCTCAGTAGACCATGTTTCTCTCAATCACGGGAGTACAAAGGTTGCTGACCATTCCTGAATCTTTTAACAATATCACGTGGTTAAACTCTTAGACTATCGATACCGACAGAATAAGAACAAGTCTTTGACATTAATTACTAGTCTGCAGCTAGGAATTCGGTATCATTGAACGTGAAGAACAACAACCGCCGAAACATCCATTCTACAACAACATGAATGAATGTCACTCTGAACTATCCACTATAACCACGACAGAGAGACGGACAATTCTACAAAAGAAACAAAACAGCGATCAAGACGACACACTGAGCGTAAATATATATATATTGATTGTAACGGTTTTCTTCCTGGGAAGGAGAGGAGGACCAAAATGCAGCGTGGTTATTGTTAAGCATCTTTAATAAAGACGAAAACGTAAACACTATACAAATACAACATACGAAAACGTGGCAAAACCGAAACAGTCCTAACTGGTGCAGAGAACACAGAGACAGGAAACAATCACCCACAAAATACCTAAAGAATATGGCTGCCTAAATATGGTTCCCAATCAGAGACAACGATAAACACCTGCCTCTGATTGAGAACCACTCCAGGCAACCATAGACTTACCTAGAACACTCAACTGAACACAACCCCATAGACTACAAAACCTCTAGACAAAACAAGACACATAAATCACCCATGTCACACCCTGGCCTAACCAACATAATAAAGAAAACACAGAATACTAAGGCCAGGGTGTGACATTGATTGCAATTGTTCCCAAATGAGTGAGGATTAGCATTTCAATTGTTATCATTTTTAACTCTGTAGTGACTTCTTAGTCGGCCCCCAATACCCGTTTGTCTAACAAGCCGCCATGCCGGTTTAGCCCACTAGGGGCACATTCTCATATCATTTCTTGTAACCATATTTAGTTTGTTGTTTTGTTTATGCATTTCTGTGAATTACTTAGTTAGTATTAAATAAATGATTTAAGACAATTGATTTATGGATGACTCATAGTGAAGACTGGGTCCGTGCAGATAAACAACCATTTACGACGTTTGGAATGAGACTAACGTGAGGTAAAATATTTCACTAATCAGAAGACTATGGATCAGATATGAAAATATCTGAAAAGTTATTTTAGGAAATCTGAATAGGTAATCTGAATATTTTCCTTGGTGCCCCGACTTCCTAGTTAACTACAGTTACATGATTAATCAGTTTAATCGCGTAATACTAATTAAAGAGAATCTTTGATAAAAACTAAGTCTTCAATTTAATGATAGTAAAGACACGACACCTCTCATGATAATCATACCTCTCCTCATACCTCTCCTCATACCTCTCCTCATACCTCTCCTCATACCTCTCATCATACCTCTCCTCATACCTCTCATCATACCTCTCCTCATACCTCTCATCATACCTCTCCTCATACCTCTCATCATACCTCTCATCATACCTCTCATCATACCTCTCCTCATACCTCTCATCATACCTCTCCTCATACCTCTCAGCATACCTTACATCATACCTCTCATCATACTTCATATCATACCTCTAATCATAGTTGACATCATACCTCTCATCATACCTCTCCTCATACCTCTCATCATACCTCTCCTCATACCTCTCATCATACCTCTCATCATACCTCTCATCATACCTCTCCTCATACCTCTCATCATACCTCTCATCATACCTCTCATCATACCTCTCCTCATACCTCTCAGCATACCTTACATCATACCTCTCATCATACCTCTCATCATACCTCTCCTCATACCTCTCAGCATACCTCTCCTCATACCTCTCATCATACCTCTCATCATACCTCTCATCATACCTCTCCTCATACCTCTCAGCATACCTTACATCATACCTCTCATCATACTTCTCATCATACCTCTCCTCATACCTCTCAGCATACCTTACATCATACCTCTCATCATACTTCATATCATACCTCTAATCATAGTTGACATCATACCTCTCATCATACCTCATATCATACTTCATATCATACCTCTAATCATAGTTGACATTATACCTCTCATCATACCTCTCATTATACCTAACATCATACCATTTGTCATGCCTCTCATCATGCCTCTCATCATACCTCTCATCATACCTCCTATCATACTTGAAAACATACCTCTCATCGTACCTCTCATCATACTTCTCATTGTACCTCTCATCATGCCTCTCATCATACCTCTCATCGTACTTCTCATCATGCCTCTCATCATACCTCTCATCGTACTTCTCATCATACCTCTCATCATACTTGACATCATAGCTCTCATCGTACCTCTCATCATACTTGACATCATAGCTCTCATCATAGCTCTCATCATACTTTACATCATAGCTCTCATCATACCTCTCATCATACTTGACATCATAGCTCTCATCATACCTCTCATCATACTTGACATCATAGCTCTCATCATAGCTCTCATCATACTTTACATCATACCTCTCCTCGTACCTCTCATCATACCTCTCATCGTACTTGACATCCTACCTCTAATCATAGTTGACATCATACCTCTCATCATACCTCTCCTCATACCTCTCATCATACCTCTCCTCATACCTCTCATCATACCTCTCATCATACCTCTCATCATACCTCTCCTCATACCTCTCAGCATACCTTACATCATACCTCTCATCATACCTCTCATCATACCTCTCCTCATACCTCTCAGCATACCTCTCCTCATACCTCTCATCATACCTCTCATCATACCTCTCATCATACCTCTCCTCATACCTCTCAGCATACCTTACATCATACCTCTCATCATACTTCTCATCATACCTCTCCTCATACCTCTCAGCATACCTTACATCATACCTCTCATCATACTTCATATCATACCTCTAATCATAGTTGACATCATACCTCTCATCATACCTCATATCATACTTCATATCATACCTCTAATCATAGTTGACATTATACCTCTCATCATACCTCTCATTATACCTAACATCATACCATTTGTCATGCCTCTCATCATGCCTCTCATCATACCTCTCATCATACCTCTTATCATACTTGAAAACATACCTCTCATCGTACCTCTCATCATACTTCTCATTGTACCTCTCATCATGCCTCTCATCATACCTCTCATCGTACTTCTCATCATGCCTCTCATCATACCTCTCATCGTACTTCTCATCATACCTCTCATCATACTTGACATCATAGCTCTCATCGTACCTCTCATCATACTTGACATCATAGCTCTCATCATAGCTCTCATCATACTTTACATCATAGCTCTCATCATACCTCTCATCATACTTGACATCATAGCTCTCATCATACCTCTCATCATACTTGACATCATAGCTCTCATCATACCTCTCATCATACTTGACATCATAGCTCTCATCATAGCTCTCATCATACTTTACATCATACCTCTCCTCGTACCTCTCATCATACCTCTCATCGTACCTGACATCCTACCTCTCATCATACTTGACATCATACTTCACATCATACCTCTCTTCATACTTGGCATCATGCCTCAAATCATACCTCTCATCATACCGCTCATCATACTTGACATCATACCTCTCATCGTACTTGTCACCATACCTCTCATCATACCTCACATTATAATTGACATCATACCTCTCATCATACCTCCCATCATAATTGACATCATACCTCTCATCAAACTTGTCACCATACCTCTCATCATACCTCTAATCATACCTGCATAGTGCACTACTTTAGACCAGAGCCCTTTGGGTATTGGGCAAAATAAGTGCACTAACTAGAGAATAGGGTTCCATTTTGGAAGTTACCGGTGTCATTCGGCAATTTGTAATTACGGTTTGATGAAAAGCTATTTCATATTTAATGCGAAATAACAATGTGCTTGTGAGTAATTTTGATAATGTTCTTCCAAAATAGTGGCACTTAAGTGCTCAGCGCTAAACTGGGAAAAGAGAAAAATATGTCTAAAGTTCTAAACAATACTGTCTAAGTACCCAACATGAGAATAAATCATTATTTACAATACTGTCTAAGTACCTAACATGAGAATAAATCATTATTTACAATACTGTCTAAGTACCCAACATGAGAATAAATCATTATTTACAATACTGCCTAAGTACCCAACATGAGAATAAATCATTATTTACAATACTGCCTAAGTACCCAACATGAGAATAAATCATTATTTACAATACTGTCTAAGTACCCAACATGAGAATAAATCATTATTTACAATACTGCCTAAGTACCCAACATGAGAATAAATCATTATTTACAATACTGCCTAAGTACCCAACATGAGAATAAATCATTATTTACAATACTGTCTAAGTACCCAACATGAGAATAAATCATTATTTACAATACTGCCTAAGTACCTAACAGAATATATAATTATTTACAATACTGCCTAAGTACCAACATGAGAATAAATCATTATTTACAATACTGCCTAAGTACCTAACAGAATATATAATTATTTACAATACTGCCTAAGTACCCAACATGAGAATATATAATTATTTACAATACTGCCTAAGTACCTAACAGAATATATAATTATTTACAATACTGCCTAAGTACCTAACAACAGAATATATAATTATTTACAATACTGCCTAAGTACCTAACATGAGAATAAATCATTATTTACAATACTGCCTAAGTACCTAACAGAATATATAATTATTTACAATACTGCCTAAGTACCTAACAACAGAATATATAATTATTTACAATACTGCACACAAAAAAAAAAACACACACAAAAACTCACACACACAACACACTCCAACACACACTATCTAACACACAACCACACACACACACACACACTACACATACACCACCACCACACACACCAACACACACACACACACACACACACACACACACACACACACACACACACACACACACACACACACACACACACACCACCACACACACCAACACACACACCAACACACACACACTACACATACACCACCACTACACACACCAACACCCACACACACACACTACATATTCACCACCACCACACACACCAACACACACACACACACTACACATACACCACCACCACACATACCAACACACACACACACACACACACACACACTACACATACACCACCACCACACACACCAACACACACACACACACACACACACACACACACTACACATACACCACCACCACACACACCAACACACACACACACACACACACACTACACATACACCACCACCACACACACCAACACACTACACATACACCACCACCACACACACCAACACACACACACACACTACACATACACCACCACCACACACCAACACACACACACACACACACACACTACACATACACCACCACCACACACACCAACACACACACACACACTACACATACACCACCACCACACACACCACACACACCCACCCACACACACACACGACACACACACACACACCACACACACACCGCCACCACACACACCAACACACACACACACGACACACACACCACCACCACACACGCACCAACACACACACACACGACACACACACACACTCTCACACACACACACAGACATACACACTAATAACTTCGGCACTGACAGTTAATTTAATTGTCTACTGTTCTTTCAGTCTTTGATTACCCAGTGTTACCCCTGACACAGACTGTTTACCATATTCATGTTTATAATTATTATTCAGCTTGCCTCAACACAAGTGTCTTTCACTTTGAGTCTGATGAGACATTATTTTTTTAATTAAGAAGCATAATACGTGGGTGTACTCAACTATTAGAATGGACAGATCTGAATTCACAGTTCAATTGAGTACAGGCTTAGCTGAATGACACAAAATACAATATGGAATTCTATTGAATAGTTTGGGGTGGGCCTCGTCTCTCGAGGAATACACCTCAGAGCCACATGCGGATGACAGGTTTCCCTATGCTGGGAATCTGGCATCGAACCCCCTCCTCACCCCCTACACTGGGAGAAGGGGGATCTGGCTTTCAATTGGTTGGGGAGGTGGGAGGTCATTGGAAGACTGCTGCTATGGGAGACACAAGGTTTCATGGATTCATGCTCATTGGTTGAAAGAAAGGAACATGGCTATTGCACACTAGTGAGCTCATACAGTGGTTCCTCCTTTAGAAGTTGCAAGCTTAACCTCCCCTTAACCAAGCTTAACCTCCCCTTAACCTCCCCTTAACCAAGCTTAACCTCCCCGCGGGACTTAGAGGTACCCAGCGTCACGGCTTCAGTGCTCCAGACCACCACAAGGGGGAGTTAGAGCACTCGTTATGCATTTGGGTCCCAAGGTTTTTACATGACCAATCATATTGAGTTGATATAATGACGAATTTGAAGTTATGCCACCTTGTCTGGAGAAAACAACATTAAGGTGGAAGCAAATGTAAGTATTTATAACGTCGTAATGTGTCAAGCAAAAATTGCACAATTGAGAGGAATATGTTAGTTAATGTAGAGACAAACGGGTGTGCATATTTTTTTGTCATAAAGTTAATTCACGTAAATCGCTATTTAACTTGTTATTTTCAGTCATATCCAAGACCAGGTGTATCGCTAGGAGACAGAATGCATCTCCTCCCTGAGCGGTATGATGGCTGTGTGGTCCCATGGTGTTGATACTTGCATACAATTGTTTGTACAGATGAACTGGGTTGATTTAATTTAATTTTATGAAGTAAAGAGGCACTGAGTTTGAAGGTAGGCATTGAAATACAACCACAGGTACACCTCCAATTGACTCAAATGATGTCTATTAGTCTATCAGAATCTTCTAAATCCATTCTAAAGCCATGGAATTTTCCAAGCAGTGTAAAGGCACAGTCAACTTAGCGTATGTAAACTTCTGGCCCACTGGAATTGTGATACAGTGAATTATGAAAAAAGAGAAATAATCTGTCTGTAAACAATTGTTAGAAAAATTACTTGTGTCAGTCATGCACAAAGTAGATGTCCTAACCGACTTGCCAAAAATATAGTTTGTTAAACAGAAATTTGTGGGGTGGTTGAAAAATGAGTTTTAATCTAGATAGATAAATCACATTTATTTATGTATCCATTCGTACAGCAGCTGTTATCTCAAAGTGCTGTACAGCAAGCAATGCAGGTGTAGAAGCACGGGGGCTAGGAAAATCTCTCTAGAAAGGCCAGAACCTAGGAAGAAACCTAGAGAGGAACCAGGCTATGTCTGTGCCGGGTAGAGATTATAACAGAACATGGCAAAGATGTTCAAATGTTCATAAATGACCAGCATTGTCAAATAATAATAATCACAGTAGTTGTCGAGGGTGCAACAGGTCAGCACCTCAGGAGTCAGTTGGCTTTTCATAGCCGATCATTGCGAGTATCTCTACCGCTCCTGCTGTCTCTAGAGAGTTGAAAACAGCAGGTCTGGGACAGGTAGCACGTCCGGTGAACAGGTCAGGATTCCATAGCCACAGGCAGAACAGTTGAACCTGGAGCAGCAGCACGGCCAGGTGGACTGGGGACAGCAAGGAGTCATCATGCCAGGTAGCCCTGAGGCATGGTTCAAGGGCTCAGGCCCTCCGAGAAAGAGAAAGGGAGAAAGATAGAATTAGAGAGAGCATACTTAAATTCACACAGGACACTGGATAAGACAGGAGAAATACTCCAGATATAACAGACTGACCCTAGCCCCCCGACACATAAACTACTGCAGCATAAATACTGGAGACTGAGACAGGAGGGGTCAGGAGACGCTGTGGCACCATCCGAAGAAACCCCCGGACAGGGCCAAACAGGCGGGATATAACCCCACCCACTTTGCCAAATCACAGCCCCCATACCACCAGAGGGATATCTTCAACCACCAACTTACCATCTTGAGACCGAGTATAGCCCACAAAGATCTCCGCCACGGCACAACCCAAGGGGGGGCGCCAACCCAGACAGGAAGACCATGTCAGTGACTCAACCCACTCAAGTAACGCACCACTCCTAGGGACGGCATGGAAGAGCACCAGTAAGCCAGTGACTCAGCCCCTGTAATAGGGTTAGAGGCAGAGAATCCCAGTGGAGAGAGGGGAATCGTCCAGGCAGAGACAGCAAGGGCGGTTCGTTGCTCCAGTGCCTCTCCGTTCACCTTCCCACTCCTGGGCCAGACTACACTCAATCATATGACCTACTGAAGAGATGAGTCGTCTGTAAAGAATTAAAGGTTGAAACCGTGTCTGTGTCTCTCACATGGATAGGCAGACCATTCCATAAAAATTGAGCTCTATAGGAGAAAGCCCTGCCTCCAGCTGTTTGCTTAGAAATTCTAGGGACAATTAGGAGGCCTGCGTCTTGTGACCGTAGCTTACATGTAGGTATGTACGACAGGACCAAATCAGATAGATAAGTAGGAGCAAGCCCATGTAATGCTTTGTAGGTTAGCAGTAAAACCTTGACATCAGCCCTTGCATCAACAGGAATCCAGTGAAGGGAGGATAGCACTGGAGTAATATGATAAAATTTTTTGGTTCTAGTCAGGATTCTAGCAGTCGTATTTAGCACTAACTGAAGTTTATTTAGTGCTTTATCCGGGTAGCCGGAAAGTAGAGCATTGCAGTAGTCTAACCTAGAAGTGACAAAAGCGTGGATGAATTTTTCTGCATAATTTTTGGACAGAAAGTTTCTGATTTCTGCAATGTTACGTAGATGGAAAAAAGCTGTCCTTGAAACAGTCTTGATATTTTTGTCAAAAGAGAGATCAGGGTCCAGAGTAACGCCGAGGTCCTTCACAGTTTTATTTGAGACGACTGTACAACCATCAAGATGAATTGTCAGATTCAACAGAAGATCTCTTTGTTGCTTGAGACCTAGAACAAGCATCTCTGTTTTGTCCAAGTTTAAAAGTAGAACATTTGCAGCCATCCACTTCCTTATGTCTGAAACACAGGCTTCCAGTGAGAGCAATTTTGGTCTTCACCATGTTTCATCGAAATGTACAGCTTTGTGTCATCCGCATAGCAGTGAAAGTTAACATTATGTTTTTTTTAATGACATCACCAAGAGGTAAAATATATAGTGAAAACAAGTGGTCCTAAAACGGAACATTGAGGAACACCAACATTTACAGTTGATTTGTCAGAGGACAAATCATCCACAGAGACAAACTGATATCTTTCTGACCGATAAGATCTAAAGTTTTTTATATTTTCTGGGTCAAGGTTTGGCTTTTTCAAGAGAGACTTATTAATTACTGCCACTTTTAGTGAGTTTGGTACACATCCGGTGGATAGAGAGACGTTTATTATGTTCAACATAGGAGGGCCAAGCACAGGAAGCAGCTCTTTCAGTACTTTAGTTGGAATAGGTTCCAGTATGCAGCTTGAAGGTTTAGAAACCATGATTATTTTCATCATTGTGTCAAGAGATATAGTACTAAAACACTTGAGTGTCTCTCTTGATCCCAGGTCCTGGCAGGGTTGTGCAGACTCAGGACAACTGAGCTTTGGAGGAATATGCAGATTTAAAGAGGAGTCCGTAATTTTCTAATGATCATGATCTTTTCCTCAAAGAAGTTCATGAATTTATCACTGCTGAAGTGAAAGCCATCCTCTCTTGGGGAATGCTGCTTTTTAGTTAGCTTTGTGACAATACATTTTGGATTGTTCTTATTTTCCTCAAATAAGTTTGAAAATAGGATGATCGAGCAGCAGTCAGTGTGACACTGACCGAGGGTGGCTCCCCTTCCCGGTCGGGTGGCGCTCGGCGGTCGTCGTCGCCGGCCTATTAGCTGCCACTGATTGTCTTTCCTCCCCCTCCTTGTATGTTTATTGTTAGCACCTGTTAGTGAGTCATTAATTGGGCTTTATTAGACAGCCGGTCTGCCTGTTTCTTTGTGCGGGATTAATCATTGTGACCTTCGTGTAGGTAGTAGAGGAACGTGTTTGTTACTGGTCATGTATTTTCTGCTGTGCTGTTTTTGTTCCCCTTGTTTGGGGCATTTGATTTTGAGCACCCAGTGTTGCGTGAGTGCATTGCAATGCTCTTTTACTCTCTGTTTCATGCGTCTGACTCCACACCCACAACACCCGGAGTCAGGCTCTTCGATACGGCACGGTGCTGTCTTTCCAAGCTAGTCAGAAGACTTCCAGTTTGGTGTGGCGCCATTTCCGTTCCAATTTTGTGGAAGCTTGCTTCAGAGCTCAGGTATTTTCTGTATACCAGGGAGCTAGTTTCTTATGATAAATGTTTTTAGTTTAGGGGTGCGACTGCATCTAGGGTATTGCGCAAGGTTAAATTGAGTTTCTCAGTTAGTTGGTTAACTGATTTTTTTTCCTCTGACGTCCTTGAGTAGGCAGAGGGAGGACATCAAGGAATCTTTGGGTTGTCTGAGAATTTATAGCACGACTTTTGTTGATCCTTGGTTGGGGTCTGAGCAGATTATTTGTTACGATTGCAAACGTAATAAAATGGTGGTCGCATAGTCCAGGATTATGAGGAAAAACATTAAGATCCACAACATTTATTCCATGGGACAAAACTAGGTTCAGAGTATGACTGTGGTTGTGAGTAGGTCCGGAGACATGTTGTACAAAACACACTAAGTCGATGAAAGCCTTTTGGAGCGGGTCTGTGGACTTTTCCATGTGACTATTAAAGTCACCAAATGTTTGAATATTATCTGCTATGACTACAAGATCCAATAGGAATTCAGGGAACTCAGTGAGTAACGCTGTCAATGGCCCAGGAGGCCTGTAAACAGTAGCTATAAAAAGTGATTTCGTAGGCTGCATAGTTTTCATGACTAGAAGCTCAAAATTTGCTATCGTAAATGTTAGCAACACCTCCGACTTTGTGATGTGCCATGTTTCAGTCAGGCCAAACACATCAAGATTATGATCAGTGATTAGTTCATTAACTATAACTGCCTTGGAAGTGAGGGATCTAACATTAAGTAGCCCTATTTTTAGAAGTGAGGTATCACAATCTCTTTCAATAATGGCAGGAATGGAGGAGGTCTTTATTCCAGTGAGATTGCTAAGGCGAACACCGCTATGTTTAGTTTTGCCCAACCTAGGTCAAGGCACAGACAAGGTCTCAATGGGGATAGCTGAGCTGACTACACTGACTGTGCTAAGCTGGCAGGCTGGCTAAAAGCCTGCTGCCTGGCCTGTACCCTATTTCATTTTGGAGCTAGGGGAGTTAGAGCCCTGCTTATGTTCGTAGATGAGATAAGAGCACCCCTCCAGCTACGATGGAGTCCGTCAATCCTCAACAGGCCAGGCATGGTCCTGTTTGTGGGTGAGTCCCAGAATGAGGGCCAATTATCTACACATTCTATCTTTTGGGAGGGGCAGAAAACAGTTTTTAACCAGCAATTGAGTTGTGAGACTCTGCGGTAGAGTTCATCACTCCCCCTAACTGGGAGGGGGCCAGAGACAATTACTCGATGCCGACACATCTTTCTAGCTGATTTACACGCTGAAGCTATGTTGCGCTTGGTGACCTCTGACTGGTTCATCCTAAGATTGTTGGTGCCGACATGGATAACAATATCTCTATACTCTCTACACTCGCCAGTTTTAGCTTTAGCCAGCACCATCTTCAGATTAGCCGGTAGCCCTGCCCCCGGGTAAACAGTGTATGATCGCTGGATGATTCGTTTTAAGTCTAATACTGCGGGTAATGGAGTCGCCAATGACTAGAGTTTTCAATTTGTCAGAGCTAATGGTGGGAAGCTTCGGCGTCTCAGACCCCGTAACGGGAGGAGTAGAGACCAGAGAAGAATCGGCCTCTGACTCCGACCCGCTGCTTAATGGGGAAAACCGGTTGAAAGTTTCTGTCGGCTGAATGAGCACTCGCCAGTTTTAATGACTCCAACCTAATTATATGTAAACCTCCGACTTCAACTATATTGGTCATGGCTCCCGAGTGGTGCAGTGGTCTAAGGCACTTCATCGCAGTGCAGGAGACATTACGACAGTCACTGGTTCAAATACAGGCTGCATCACATCCCACCGTGATTGGGAGTGCCATAAGGAGGCGCACAAATGGCCCAGCGTCATCTGGGTTTGGCCGGGGTAGGTTGTGATTGTAAATAAGAATTTACCTGAATTGCCAAGTTAAGGTTCAATTTAAAAAACAAATGGCGGCAACCGCAGCGCAATGAATAGGAAGTGAACAGTGGCTAGTGCTGAAAATATAGCTAACCTCCGACAGGCAGAGTAAACATACATGGCTGGTTCGTCAGGTCTTCGGTTCACCCTGACATTTCTATTCCTTCTTCTGACAACAGAACTTGACCAACTGATCACCAGGCTCAGCCCGGACCATTATGCTGTTCTGCTATTCCAAGGATGTGCAACCGAAGAGAGATACTACGAGTAGGCACGTAATCCATGTAATACTGTGATGGATCCCGTGTCAAATGTGGCTGACCAGTGAACCACCGCATGTTCATCATTAATACTCTGTCTCAGAAGTTTCTGTCCATGACTGATGCAACCCGGAAAAAACCCATTAAAGACAGAGTTAATGAGTACTTGAGGTCACCGAGAAAGTCTGGACATGGCCTTTTATGTAAGGAATTAGGCACTTTCCCATGTTTACTGCAATACGTACTGTAAGCTATGTTTACTTGTCAGACTAAACAAATGCAGGTGGCTTTATATCTCCAAAATGCTTTAATAAAAGCTGTACAGTACTATATTTCTTCATCAGCATCTTTATGCTAATCTCGCTAGTGGTGGGGGGGCTGTGCTTTGGCAAAGTGGGTGGGGTTATATCCTTCATGTTTGGCCCTGTCCGGGGGTATCATCGGATGTGGCCACAGTGTCTCCTGACCACTCCTGACACCCTCCTGTCTCAGCCTCCAGTATTTATGCTGCAGTAGTTTATGTGTTGGGGGGCTAGGGTCAGTTTGTTATATCTGGAGTACTTCTCCTGTCTTATCCGGTGTCCTGTGTGAATTTAAGTATGCTCTCTCTAATTCTCTCTTTCTCTCTTTCTTTCTCTCTCTCGGAGGACCTGAGCCCTAGGACCAGGCCTTAAGACTACCAGGCATGATGACTCCTTGCTGTCGTGCTGCTGCTCCTGTTTCAACTGTTCTGCCTGCGGCTATGGAATCCTGACCTGTTTACCGGACGTGCTACCTGTCCTAGACCTATTATTCGACCATGCTGGTCATTTATGAACATTTGAACATCTTGGCCATGTTCTGTTATAATCTCCACCCGGCACAGCCAGAAGAGGACTGGCCACCCCACATAGCCTGGTTCCTCTCTAGGTTTCATCCTAGGTTTTGGCCTTTCTAGGGAGTTTTTCCTAGCCACCATGCTTCTACACCTGCATTGCTTGCTGTTTGGGGTTTTAGGCTGGGTTTCTGTACAGCACTTTGAGATATCAGCTGATGTACGAAGGGCTATATAAATAAATTTGATTTGATTTATGCTTTCATTAATAAAATATTGCTAAAAACAATCTTTCAAAATTCTGATATTTATTTAGTAATGGATCCATAATAAATTACTATGGGAATAAACTGAATTACAGAAATATTTTAACAAAGTTATCTAATGAAGGTAAACAAATTGTTACTTACTTGAAAATGCTCTTTACACGGTCAAGTTGTACAGCGCCGTTATAGTTATTAGCAGGGCTATGTTTTGGCCATAATGAATATGATTTTGGCCTTTATTTCAGATTACAATCGCTCACTGTCATTTTTTTGAAAATGAAATAATCTCCAAAATATCATTATATATAGTCTTGCCCCTATGGATGTCTATTTCAGCACCTTTTCGCGCTGCGCTGAGACAAGCATGGAGAAACTAAAATGTTCAATTATATTCCATGACATATATGTTGACTGAATGTGAGCAAGTGATGTCTGCTAAATAATCAAGTTATGTTTCTCCAGAAATAACAAACTGGTTTTACTTACAAATTAGTGAGAATTTCTTACCCAATGTTCAAGAATAGCCTCAGCTGTGCTGATGAGGTAACATGAGACTATCATACCTGCTGTATTGATGAGGTAACATTACGAGACTATCATAGATACCTGCTGTATTGATGAGGTAACATTATGAGACTATCATAGATACCTGATGTATTGATGAGGTAACATTGAGACTATCATAGACAACTGTGGAGCTGATGAGGTAACATTATGAGACTATCATAGATACCTGCAGTGCTGATGAGGTAACATGAGACTATGATAGATACCTGCTGTGCTGATGAGGTAACATTATGAGACTATCATAGATACCTGCTGTGCTGATGAGGTAACATTATGAGACTATCATAGATACCTGCTGTGCTGATGAGGTAACATTATGAGACTATCATAGACAACTGTGGAGCTGATGAGGTAACATTATGAGACTATCATAGATACCTGCTGTGCTGATGAGGTAACATTATGAGACTATCATAGATACCTGCAGTGCTGATGAGGTAACATGAGACTATGATAGATACCTGCTGTGCTGATTAGGTAACATTATGAGACTATCATAGATACCTGCTGTGCTGATGAGGTAACATTATGAGACTATCAAATTACATTACAAAACTATCTGTAACGGGAGTCGTCGTCTGAAGAAGAGGAATCGGACCAAAGAGCAGCCTTTTTATTGTAACTGAACACTATAACAAAATAACAAAGAGAAATAAACGAAACCGAAACAGTCCTGTCAGGTGCAGAAAACACTAAACAGAAAATAACACAAAACACATGTGGGAAAAGGCTACCTAAGTATGGTTCCCAATCAGAGACAACGATAGACAGCTGTCCCTGATTGAGAACCATACCCGGCCAAAACATAGAAATACAAAACATAGAAAAAGAACATAGAATGCCCACCCAAATCACACCCTGACCAAACCAAAATAGAAACATAAAATGCTCTAAGGTCAGGGCGTGACAATATCCACAGTAAAACTAGTCCTATATTGACATATCCTGAAAGGCCGCTCAGCAAGGTAGAAGCCACTGCTCCAAGACCACCATAAAAAAGCCAGACTACTGTTTCCAACTGCACATGGGGACAAAGATCAGACTTTTTTGAGAATTGTCCTAGAAATAGAACTGTTTGGCCATAATGACCATCGTTATGTTTGGAGGAAAAAGGGGGAGGCTTGCAACCCGAAGAACACCATCCCAACCGTGAAGCACGAAGGTGGCAGCCTTGTGTTGTGGGGGTACTTTGCTGCAGGAGGGACTGGTGCACTTCACAAAATAGATAGCATCATGAGGTAAGAAAATTATGTGGATTTATTGAAGCAACATCTCAAGACATCAGTTAAAGTTAAAGCTTGGTCACAAATGAGTCTTCCGAATGGACAATGACCCCAAGCATACTTCCAAAGTTGTGGCAAAATGGCTTAAGGACAACAAAGTCAAGGTATTGGCCCTGATCTCAAGCTCTGACCTCAATCACGTTGAACATTTGTGTGCAGAACTGAAAAGGCGTGTGCGAGCAAGGAGGCCTACAACCCTGACTCTGTTACACCAGCTCTGTCAGGAGGAATGGACCAAAATTCACCCAACTTATTGTGGGATGCTTGTGAAAGTCTTCCCGAAACATTTGACCCAAGTTAAACTATTTAAAGGAAATTCTACTAAATAATAATTGAGTGTATGTAAACTTCTGACCCACTAACCCAATGTGATGAAAGAAATAAAAGCTGAAATAAATCATTCTCTCTACTATTATTCTGACATTTTCACATTCTTAAAAGAAAGTGGTGATCCTAACTGACTGATCCTAGCTGACCTAAATCAGGGAATTTTTACTAGGGGTTAATGTCAGGAATTGTGAAAAACTGAGTTTAATATGTATTTGGCTAAGGTGTATGTAAACTTCCGACTTCAACTGTATATACCTGCTGCGTTTATGAGGTTTCTGATGGGGTAACATTATAAACATTAGCCTATAAATACCTGCTATTGTATTCTGATTATGCTGATGAGGTATCATTATGCTAATGAAGTATCATTATGCTAATGAGTGACATTGGAAGTGATGTGAATTATATGAGTTTTACTAGATGAATAAAAAGTGCCGAGATATTCAGACCTTTTTGACGTTTTAATTTCTTGCTCATTAATCATTGTCTGTATTCTAGGAAGTTGATAAACCTATTTTTAAACCCCATTACACTATTTTATATTAAAAAAGGAAGAAGTATTTTTTGCTGCTTCTGTCTCTTGACCTTGTACCTTGACCCTTGACCTTGATGAAAATGCTGTGAGAACCAGCCGTGAAATTACAAGTGAGATTCTGAAGCTGAACGTCATTAAAGTGCATTCAACTCTCGACATTCCTTCTAATAATTCACATGAAATCACCTCGTACTGTATTCTCTAACTTGATCTGCATTGTTAATGGTTTTTCAAAGTACTTTAGTAGACATATTCATGAACGGTATTGGCCTCAGTTGACAATGTGAGACAGTAGAGTCCTGTGTGTGTGTGTGTGTGTGTGTGTGTGTGTGTGTGTCTGTATCTCTCTGTCTGTGTGTGTGTCATGTGTGTGTCTCTGTGTGATGAAGCTGTGTCAAGTGGTGTTGATTGTGTCTGTGGCCATTCTGTTTGATCCACTGGCTGTGCGACAAACACACACACACACACTCACACACACACACACACAAACACACACACACTCACACACACACACACACAAACACACACACAAACACACACACACACAGTTTTCAGAGATGATCTGCAGAACGGCCAGTTCCCTTCTTCCCTCCATCCACCGTCCGATTTTGAACATAGAGAGTCTTAAAATAACATTAGCTACATGCACATATTACCTCAACTTACTGGTGCCCCCACGCATTGGGTCTGTAGCGGTACCCCCCTGTATATAGTCTCCCTATTGAGTCTGTAGCGGTACCCCCCTGTATATAGTCTCCACATTGAGTCTGTAGCGGTACCCCCCTGTATATAGTCTCCACATGGACTCTGTACTGGTACATCCTGTATATAGCCTCCACATTGACTCTGTACCGTAACACCCTGTATATAGCCTCCACATTGACTCTGTACCGGTACCTCCTGTATATAGCCTCCACATTGACTCTGTACCGTAACACCCTGTATATAGCCTCCACATTGACTCTGTACCGTAACACCCTGTATATAGCCTCCACATTGACTCTGTACCGTAACACCCTGTATATAGCCTCCACATTGACTCTGTACCGGTACCCTGTATATAGCCTCCACATTGACTCTGTACCGTAACACCCTGTATATAGCCTCCACATTGACTCTGTACCGGTACCCTGTATATAGCCTCCACACTGACTCTGTACCGTAACACCCTGTATATAGCCTCCACATTGACTCTGTACCGTAACACCCTGTATATAGCCTCCACATTGACTCTGTACCGGTACCTCCTGTATATAGCCTCCACATTGACTCTGTACCGGTACCCCCTGTATATAGCCTCCACTTTGACTCTGTACCGGTACCCTGTATATAGCCTCCACACTGACTCTGTACCGGTACCTCCTGTATATAGCCTCCACACTGACTCTGTACCGGTACCTCCTGTATATAGCCTCCACACTGACTCTGTACCGGTACCCTGTATATAGCCTCCACACTGACTCTGTACCGTAACACCCTGTATATAGCCTCCACATTGACTCTGTACCGTAACACCCTGTATATAGCCTCCACATTGACTCTGTACCGGTACCTCCTGTATATAGCCTCCACATTGACTCTGTACCGGTACCCCCTGTATATAGCCTCCACTTTGACTCTGTACCGGTACCCTGTATATAGCCTCCACACTGACTCTGTACCGGTACCTCCTGTATATAGCCTCCACACTGACTCTGTACCGGTACCTCCTGTATATAGCCTCCACACTGACTCTGTACCGGTACCCTGTATATAGCCTCCACATTGACTCTGTACCGGTACCTCCTGTATATAGCCTCCACATTGACTCTGTACCGTAACACCCTGTATATAGCCTCCACACTGACTCTGTACCGTAACACCCTGTATATAGCCTCCACACTGACTCTGTACCAGTACCCCCTGTATATAGCCTCCACATTGACTCTGTACCGGTACCCCCTGTATATAGTCTCCACATTGACTCTGTACCGGTAACACCCTGTATATAGTCTCCACATGGACTCTGTACCGGTACCTCCTGTATATAGCCTCCACATTGACTCTGTACCGGTACCCCCTGTATATAGCCTCCACATCGACTCTGTACCGGTACCCCCTGTATATAGCCTCCACATCGACTCTGTACCGGTACCTCCTGTATATAGCCTCCACATTGACTCTGTACCGTAACACCCTGTATATAGCCTCCACACTGACTCTGTACCAGTACCCCCTGTATATAGTCTCCACATGGACTCTGTACCAGTACCCCCTGTATATAGCCTCCACATCGACTCTGTACTGGTACCTCCTGTATATAGCCTCCACATTGACTCTGTACCGGTACCCCCTGTATATAGCCTCCACATTGACTCTGCACCGGTACCCCCTGTATACAGCCTCCACATTGACTCTGTACCGTAACACCCTGTATATAGCCTCCACATTGACTCTGTACCGGTACCTCCTGTATATAGCCTCCACACTGACTCTGTACCGGTACCTCCTGTATATAGCCTCCACATTGACTCTGTACCGTAACACCCTGTATATAGCCTCCACATTGACTCTGTACCGTAACACCCTGTATACAGCCTCCACATTGACTCTGTACCGGTACCCCCTGTATATAGCCTCCACTTTGACTCTGTACCGGTACCCTGTATATAGCCTCCACACTGACTCTGTACCGGTACCTCCTGTATATAGCCTCCACACTGACTCTGTACCGGTACCTCCTGTATATAGCCTCCACACTGACTCTGTACCGGTACCCTGTATATAGCCTCCACATTGACTCTGTACCGGTACCTCCTGTATATAGCCTCCACATTGACTCTGTACCGTAACACCCTGTATATAGAATCCACACTGACTCTGTACCGTAACACCCTGTATATAGCCTCCACACTGACTCTGTACCAGTACCCCCTGTATATAGCCTCCACATTGACTCTGTACCGGTACCCCCTGTATATAGTCTCCACATTGACTCTGTACCGGTAACACCCTGTATATAGTCTCCACATGGACTCTGTACCGGTACCCCCTGTATATAGTCTCCACATTGACTCTGTACCGGTACCTCCTGTATATAGCCTCCACATTGACTCTGTACCGGTACCCCCTGTATATAGCCTCCACATCGACTCTGTACCGGTACCTCCTGTATATAGCCTCCACATTGACTCTGTACCGTAACACCCTGTATATAGCCTCCACACTGACTCTGTACCAGTACCCCCTGTATATAGTCTCCACATGGACTCTGTACCAGTACCCCCTGTATATAGCCTCCACATCGACTCTGTACTGGTACCTCCTGTATATAGCCTCCACATTGACTCTGTACCGGTACCCCCTGTATATAGCCTCCACATTGACTCTGCACCGGTACCCCCTGTATACAGCCTCCACATTGACTCTGTACCGTAACACCCTGTATATAGCCTCCACATTGACTCTGTACCGGTACCTCCTGTATATAGCCTCCACACTGACTCTGTACCGGTACCTCCTGTATATAGCCTCCACATTGACTCTGTACCGTAACACCCTGTATATAGCCTCCACATTGACTCTGTACCGTAACACCCTGTATACAGCCTCCACATTGACTCTGTACCGTAACACCCTGTATATAGCCTCCACATTGACTCTGTACCGTAACACCCTGTATATAGAATCCACACTGACTCTGTACCGTAACACCCTGTATATAGCCTCCACACTGACTCTGTACCAGTACCCCCTGTATATAGCCTCCACATTGACTCTGTACCGGTACCCCCTGTATATAGTCTCCACATTGACTCTGTACCGGTACCCCCTGTATATAGCCTCCACATTGACTCTGTACTGGTACCCCCTGTATATAGCCTCCACATTGACTCTGTACCGGTACCTCCTGTATATAGCCTCCACATTGACTCTGTACTGGTACCCCCTGTATATAACCTCCACATTGACTCTGTACTGGTACCCCCTGTATATAACCTCCACATTGACTCTGTACCGGTACCTCCTGTATATAACCTCCACATTGTTATTTTTCTGCTGCCCTAATTACTTGTTACTTTTATTTGTCTGAATCCTTATATCGCTCTGAACAGAGATCTTTGACTGAATCCTTGTATCGCTCTGAACAGAGATCTTTGACCGAATCCTTGTATTGCTCACCTTCTCTCCTCTCCTCTCATTTCCTCTCCTCCCCTCTTCTCCTGTCCTTCGTTAAGAATGATTTCAGATTCCAGATTATGCCTCGCAAGCAACGCGAGTCAGAATGAAACCTTGGATGCCATCTCTGAAGGAATACACAGGCTGCATCCCAATATACATCTTATTGTCTCTATAGTGCACATGACAAGGTCTAATAGAGCTCTGGCCAAAAGTAATGCAGTATGTAGGGAATATGGTGCATTATGGGATGCCGGCTTTGTTTTTCTCTCTGATGAACAGTTGTTACAAAAATGACTGATTCATACCCTCTCACTGTGGCGTACGGTTATTTATGGCTTTGTAAAAATGGCCAAGTTTTTGTTCTCAGTCATATTTTCCCAGGATTCATTTAGGGACCTTCAGAAGATAATGAGATAAATGCTTGATCTGATAGGGCTTTTAGGGCAACGTGGGTACATTCACTTCGACTGAGTATCAGATCCAAACCTAATGCTTTCCTTTGGTCTTCTGTCATATTGGACCTATACTAATTATTTTATGGATTTGTTTTACCCCCCGTTTTCATGTCCAACTGTGTCTTACATTGTCTTATGTAAATCAAGCAATCTGTCTGATTGATTATAATAAGCTGTTGTTTCGTTTTTGAAGCAATATTTCCAGACCTACAGTATCACAACACATAACATGTCAGCTTCTGTGATGTAACTTTTTTTTTTTTGTGAGACCACGTTCTTGTTTCATTTGAGGTCATGTAAGGTGGGAATTGAATAGAATAGACAAAGTAGCTGTGTGTTGCCTTGAACCAAGGTTGAATCTAGAATTACATACACAGGTGTGAAGTGAATATCCCATTTTTGCAGCTTTAATACAGCTCTATGTGTAGAGAGACGAGATATTTGATTCGTCAATTACAAGCTTGTTGAAGCCAATTCAACGAGACAAGGAATGATATTGACAAGGAATGATATTGACAAGGAATGATATTGACAAGGAATGATATTGACAAGGAATGATATTGACAAGGAATGATATTGACAAGGAATGATATTGACAAGGAATGATATTGACAAGGAATGATATTGACTGGGCGACGGGCCTGAATGTAAAAGTGTGTGTGTGTTTGTTTGTAGGTGCGTAAGCGTGTTTGTGTGTAAGCGTGCTCTTGTGCCTGTGTGTGCGTACGTGCGTGCGTGCATGCGTGTGTGTGTGTGTGTGCGTGTGTGTCTGTGTGTGTGTGTGTGTGTGTGTGTGTGTGTGTGTGTGCAGGACTGTGCTTTGTCTGAATTTGCAGTCACCAAGCTTACTGTGCCAAATGTTGTTTCTCTCCTGTTAGTTTGTCCTAGTCTTTCTTATCAAGATGTTAGCAGTCCAAACCAATTTCACAGCATTTTGATCTCTGATTCATTTGAAATTGATTTGTGTTACACCCACACCACATCTCAGGGGGCTGCGTTTCTGATCAGACTATTTGTTCCTCATCTGCCAGATCGTATCTAACATCCGTGGGTCATTCAGCCACTGCACAGTTCCCTCATTGAAACATCGTCTAGCAGTCAAAACGGCACTCTATTCCCTTTATAGGGCAGTGTTTTTTGACCCAGACCCAGAAGGCTTTGGTCATAAGGAGTGCACTATGTAGGGAATATGGGGTGCCATTTGGCACCTCAGTTCCACCCCTTTTCCCCTGACACACGTATGATTTATAACAGACCAATCAATACATCATATGATTTATAACAGACCAATCAATACATCATATGATTTATAACAGACCAATCAATACAGCATATGATTTATAACAGACCAATCAATACAGCATATGATTTATAACAGACCAATCAATACAGCATATGATTTATCACAGACCAATAAACATCGTATGATTTATCACAGACCAATACACATCTTGTGATTTATCACAGCTCAAAACTGAATCCTGTATTGCTTTAGGTCAAGTGGATATGTCTGTCTCACTCACTCACTCACTCACCTCAAAATGTATTCAGAAAAACCCATTTCATGTTTGATTACTCCAGAATGTAACCCTATCTACAACCTAAACCCTGTCCTAAACCCTGTCCTTAAACCTGTCCTTAAGCCTCTCCTAAACTCTGTCCTAACACTACTGTACAATCCTTCCCTGACAAGTGTATGAATCCTTGCTCCAGGTCAGATGGCCTAGATAGATAGATAGATAAATAGATTACATTCTGAGATATATATATATATATATATATATATATATATATATTGATTAAAACCAGAGACAATATCACCTGAACCCTATGACTGAACTGAAGCTTATAAATCAGCTACTCCTTTATTAGGTGTATATTTAGAAAAGATGATGTGTTATTGAAGCGGTAATAAGTGTTTTTATATAACCAAATCTCTCCGATGACACGCAGGGTTTTACATTGTTACATTGTTAGCCTGAAGGGAAAGCCTTTCTCTCTCTGCTCTCAGTGACTCCAGCATTGCATCCCACTCAGACAAACAGACAGAGATTGTTGCCTAAAGCAAAGTAGAGGGCTATGAACTTTCCTAATGATTTGTTATGGTGATGCTTCACTGGCCCTTCCATGAGGGAGAGGAGCTACAGCCAGGCCAATATCTATGATACACTATATATACACAACTATGAGGACATCCCTATGAAATTAGTGGATTATTTCAGATTCACCCATTGATGACAGGTGTACAAAATCAAGCACACAGCCATGCAATCTCCATAGACAAACATTGGCAGTAGAATGGCCTTTACTGAAGAGCTCAGTGACTTTCAACGTGACACCGTCATAGGATGCCACCTTTCCAACAAGTCAGTTTGTCAAATGTCTGCCCTGCTAGAGCTGCCCCAGTCAACTGAAAATGCTGTTATTGTGAAGTGGAAACTTCTCTGAGCCATTGCCGCAAATTGGTAGGCCACACATACTCAGAGAATGGGACCACAAAGTGCTGAAGTGTGTAGCGCATTAAAAATTGTCTGTCCTCGGCTGCAACACTCACTACCGAGTTCCAAACTGCCTCTGGAAGCAACGTCAGCACAATAACTGTTTGTCAGGAGCTTCACGAAATGGATTTCCATGGCCGCACACAAGCCTAAGATCACCATACACAATGCCAAGTGTCAGCTGGAGTGGTGCAAAGCTTGCCGCCATTGGACTCTGGAGTGGTTAAATTGTGTTCTCTGGAGTGATGAATCACGCTTCAACATCTGGCAGTTTAATAACAGACAAATCTGGGTTTGGCGGATGCCAGGAGAATGCTACCTGCCTGAATGCATAGTGAGAACTGCAAAGTTTGGTGGAGGAGGAATTAATAGTCTGGGGCTGATTTTCATGGTTCGGGCCCCTTGGTTCCAATGAAGGGACATCTTAACGCTACGGCATACAATGACATTCTAGATGATTCTGTGCTTCCAACTTTGTGGCAACAGCTTTGGGGAAGGCCATTTCCTGCATGACAATGCCCCAGTGCACAAAGCGAGGTCCATAGAGAAATGGTTTGTCGAGGTCAGTGTGGAAGAATTTGACTGGCCTGCACGAAGCCCTGACCTCAACCCCATCAAACACCTTTGGGATGAATTGGAACGCCGACTGCGAGCCAGGCCTAATCGCTCAGCATCAGTGCCCGACCTTACTAATGCTCTTGTGACTGAATGGAAGCAAGTCCCCGCGCCATGTTCCAACATCTAGTGGAAAGCCTTCCCAGAAGAGTGGAGGCTATTATAGCAGCAAAGGGGGGGGGACCAACTCCATATTAATGCACATGATTTTTGGAATGAGATGTTTGACGAGCAGGTGTCCACATACTTTTGGTATTGTAGTGTATGTTCTGTACTATTCATGAACGCACACACACACACAGGAAGAAGCTATGCTATGTACTGCAGTATTTACAGGGGAGTAGGGCTTTTGATATTAAGGCCCTTTGAAATATCAATGTATGCTTAAATAAGTCCTTTGCTTATTTACAACCGAATCTCTATTTTGTGTCACTCGAGTAAGGACACGCCTGGCCTGCACAGCTGCTTAGGGGAAACAGCTCGAGTCTCACAAAATGGAATATAACCTAGCGGATAAAGTTTGGAAGGACACAATTTCATGTGTACAACATCTAAAGTCCTGCGTCACTATACTGAGAACGTATTTGGGAGTTTTTGGAGCTTTTGTTGATGTTTTTAGGGCCCTATACTGCACAACAACAATGAGGAAGTGATGCGCTGTTTGGTGTGCGTTTAGCCAGAAATAAGTGAAATCATTCAAATAAGGTATCTGTGTAACGGTTTTCTTCCTGGGAAGGAGAGGCGGACCAAAATGCAGCGTGGTTATTTCTAAACATCTTTCATGAAAGATGAAAACGGGAACAATATACAAAATAAGAAAACATGGAGAAACCGAACCACAGAGACAGGAACAACTGAACCAGTCCTAACTGGTGTAAAACACAGAGACAGGAACAACCGAACCAGTCCTAACTGGTGCAAAACACAGAGACAGGAACAACCGAACCAGTCCTAACTGGTGTAAAACACAGAGACAGGAACAACCGAACCAGTCCTAACTGGTGCAAAACACAGAGACAGGAACAACCGAACCAGTCCTAACTGGTGCAAAACACAGAGACAGGAACAACCGAACCAGTCCTAACTGGTGTAAAACACAGAGACAGGAACAACCGAACCAGTCCTAACTGGTGTAAAACACAGAGACAGGAACAACCGAACCAGTCCTAACTGGTGTAAAACACAGAGACAGGAACAACCGAACCAGTCCTAACTGGTGTAAAACACAGAGACAGGAACAACCGAACCAGTCCTAACTGGTGCAAAACACAGAGACAGGAACAACCGAACCAGTCCTAACTGGTGCAAAACACAGAGACAGGAACAACCGAACCAGTCCTAACTGGTGTAAAACACAGAGACAGGAACAACCGAACCAGTCCTAACTGGTGTAAAACACAGAGACAGGAACAACCGAACCAGTCCTAACTGGTGCAAAACACAGAGACAGGAACAACCGAACCAGTCCTAACTGGTGCAAAACACAGAGACAGGAACAACCGAACCAGTCCTAACTGGTGCAAAACACAGAGACAGGAACAACCGAACCAGTCCTAACTGGTGCAAAACACAGAGACAGGAACAACCGAACCAGTCCTAACTGGTGCAAAACACAGAGACAGGAACAACCGAACCAGTCCTAACTGGTGTAAAACACAGAGACAGGAACAACCGAACCAGTCCTAACTGGTGTAAAACACAGAGACAGGAACAACCGAACCAGTCCTAACTGGTGTAAAACACAGAGACAGGAACAACCGAACCAGTCCTAACTGGTGCAAAACACAGAGACAGGAACAACCGAACCAGTCCTAACTGGTGCAAAACACAGAGACAGGAACAACCGAACCAGTCCTAACTGGTGCAAAACACAGAGACAGGAACAACCGAACCAGTCCTAACTGGTGCAAAACACAGAGACAGGAACAACCGAACCAGTCCTAACTGGTGCAAAACACAGAGACAGGAACAACCGAACCAGTCCTAACTGGTGCAAAACACAGAGACAGGAACAACCGAACCAGTCCTAACTGGTGCAAAACACAGAGACAGGAACAACCGAACCAGTCCTAACTGGTGCAAAACACAGAGACAGGAACAACCGAACCAGTCCTAACTGGTGCAAAACACAGAGACAGGAACAACCGAACCAGTCCTAACTGGTGCAAAACACAGAGACAGGAACAACCGAACCAGTCCTAACTGGTGCAAAACACAGAGACAGGAACAACCGAAACAGCCCTAACTGGTGCAAAACACAGAGACAGGAACAACCGAAACAGTCCTAACTGGTGCAAAACACAGAGACAGGAACAACCGAACCAGTCCTAACTGGTGCAAAACACAGAGACAGGAACAACCGAACCAGTCCTAACTGGTGCAAAACACAGAGACAGGAACAACCGAACCAGTCCTAACTGGTGCAAAACACAGAGACAGGAACAACCGAACCAGTCCTAACTGGTGCAAAACACAGAGACAGGAACAACCGAACCAGTCCTAACTGGTGCAAAACACAGAGACAGGAACAACCGAACCAGTCCTAACTGGTGCAAAACACAGAGACAGGAACAACCGAACCAGTCCTAACTGGTGCAAAACACAGAGACAGGAAACAACCGAACCAGTCCTAACTGGTGCAAAACACAGAGACAGGAACAACCGAACCAGTCCTAACTGGTGCAAAACACAGAGACAGGAACAACCGAACCAGTCCTAACTGGTGCAAAACACAGAGACAGGAACAACCGAACCAGTCCTAACTGGTGCAAAACACAGAGACAGGAACAACCGAACCAGTCCTAACTGGTGCAAAACACAGAGACAGGAACAACCGAACCAGTCCTAACTGGTGCAAAACACAGAGACAGGAACAACCGAACCAGTCCTAACTGGTGCAAAACACAGAGACAGGAACAACCGAAACAGTCCTAACTGGTGCAAAACACAGAGACAGGAACAACCGAACCAGTCCTAACTGGTGCAAAACACAGAGACAGGAACAACCGAACCAGTCCTAACTGGTGCAAAACACAGAGACAGGAACAACCGAACCAGTCCTAACTGGTGCAAAACACAGAGACAGGAACAACCGAAACAGTCCTAACTGGTGCAAAACACAGAGACAGGAACAACCGAAACAGTCCTAACTGGTGCAAAACACAGAGACAGGAAACAATCACCCACAAAATACCCAAAGAATATGGCTGCCTAAATATGGTTCCCAATCAGAGACAGCGATTGTTTTGAGACAGTCCTAACTGGTGCAAAACACAGAGACAGGAACAACCGAACCAGTCCTAACTGGTGCAAAACACAGAGACAGGAACAACCGAACCAGTCCTAACTGGTGCAAAACACAGAGACAGGAACAACCGAACCAGTCCTAACTGGTGCAAAACACAGAGACAGGAACAACCGAAACAGTCCTAACTGGTGCAAAACACAGAGACAGGAACAACCGAAACAGTCCTAACTGGTGCAAAACACAGAGACAGGAAACAATCACCCACAAAATACCCAAAGAATATGGCTGCCTAAATATGGTTCCCAATCAGAGACAGCGATAAACACCTGCCTCTGATTGAGAACCACTCCAGGCAACTATAGACTTACCTAGAACACTCAACTGCACACAACCCTATAGACTACAAAACCCCTAGACAAAACAAGACACATAAATCACCCATGTCACACCCTGGCCTAACCAACATAATAAAGAAAACACAGAATACTAAGGCCAGGGCGTGACAATCTGGCCCTTTCTATAACATGCCACTTACAGCAGAAAGTGACATTTTGTCCTTAAAATAAATACACCTCTTTTAAATAAGAAATTTAAATAAGTAAACCTCTTTTAAATAAGAAATTGCAGTGACATCAGAAGATGTAAATAATTTTTGGGGGGAAAAAACGAAACGCTGAATTTGTATGTTAAAAATATGTAACAACAACAAATATACAAAGATATTTGCCAGCCCCAGCAAGCTTTTAATGCTAGATATTCGCTGATGATTTCTTTAAACTTTAGGTATCAGCAAATATCGTATGACCTTTTCTAAGGTCAAAGTTAATTCCTTCAAATATTGTATTATGCCTGTTCAAAGTCAGGGGTTCTATTGCTGGCAACAGATGGAGAGTAAAACACATTTAAATCACAGTATTTTACTGCTGATGATGCAGTAAATTCACGTTATTTCCGTTTTGATGTAAGGACATGGACATTAGACTTCCAAATCTTATTTTTTTATTTTTTTTATTTCACCTTTATTTAACCAGGTAAGCTAGTTGGGAACAAGTTCTCATTTGCAACTGCGACCTGGCTAAGATAAAGCGTAGCAATTCAACACAATTCGATACAACAACACAGAGTTACACATGGAATAAACAAAACATACAGTCAATAATACAGTAGAACAAAAGAAAACAAAAAGACTATATACAGTGAGTGCAAATGAGGTAAGTTAAGGAAATAAATAGGCCATGGTGGGGGAGTAATTACAATAGAGCAATTAAACACTGGAAAGGTAGATCGGCAGAAGATGAATATGCAGGTGGAGATACTGGGGTGCAATGGGGCAAAATAAATAAGTACCAGTATGGGGATGACGTACATAGATGGGCTGTTTACAGATGGGCTATATACAGGTGCAGTGATCTGTAAGCTGCTCTGACAGCTGGTGCTTAAAGCTAGTGAGGGAGATGTGAGTCTCCAGCTTCAGAGATTTTTTGCAATTCGTTCCAGTCATGGGCAGCAGAGAACTGGAAGGAAAGACGACCAAAGGAGGAATTGGCTTTGGGGGTGACCAGTGAGATATACCTGCTGAAGCGCGTGCTATGAGTGGGTGCTGCTATGGTGACCAGTGAGCTGAGATAAGGCAGGGCTTTACCTAGCAGAGACTTGTAGATAACCTGTAGCAAGTGGGTTTGGCAATGAGTATGAAGCGAGGGCCAGCCAACGAGAGCGTACAGGTCGCGATGGTGGGTAGTGTATGGGGCTTTGGTGAAAAAATGGATGGCACTGTGATAGACTGCATTCAGTTTGTTGAGTAGAGTGTTAGAGTGTATTTTATAGATGACATCACCGAAGTCGATGATCGGTAGGATGGTCAGTTTTACGAGGGTATGTTTGGCATCATGAGTGAAGGATGCTTTGTTGCGATATAGGAAGCCGAATCTAGTAGTGATGCTGGAAAGCGAGCAGGTGCGGGCAGTGATCGATTGAATAGCATGCATTTAGTTTTATGAGTTTGAGTTTATTGAGTTTATTTTTTATTTTTACAGGGACAGTGCACATTAATCAACATTTCAGTAAAAGTGCCGGTTTTAGCCAACCGGCTAATTTTCAACCGCAGTCCCTGGGCAGGTTATTAAAAACAATTACAATATAGACAATAGCAACATAGAACAAGCAAGACATAGCAACATAGGACAAGCAAGACATAGCATACAGACAGAGCAACATAGGACAAGCAAGACGTAGCATACAGACAGAGCAGCATAAAACAAAAAGCAGCAAGACAAAATTCATAAAAGCAACAAAGTGTTTCCACACTTTCACAAGCTACAGACAACAGACAACATGGAGTGGCAACACACAGCTAGGGACCATGTTCACAAATCTGATTGACCTTTAGCCATGTCTTCAAGCATTTTGTGAAAGTGTGATATGTGGTGCAGTTATGTGTGTCTGATGGCAGTGTATTCCAGACATGGGAAGCTCTCACAGAGAATGCAGATTTACTAAAGGTGCTTTTCCTTAGGGGAACTATACAGTCACCTCTCATGGCAGACCTTGTGGATCTGCTGCCATATGTCTGGGTTTTCTGTTTAACAAAAATATTGAGTGGAGGGGGAGCCAGGCCATTGAGGATCTTGAATACAAGACATGCGTCGGTGTATTGCACAAGATTTTCCCAACTCAAGAGCTCATGCTTTCTAAGGATGTGACAATGATGATGGCTATTGGGCTTCCTATCAAGCACTTTACTTAAAACCTTTTGTGAATAGGGGGCAGTATTTTCATTTTTGGAAAAATAACGTTCCCGGATGATAGAATATGCATATACTTGACAGCTTAGGATAGAAAACACTCTAAAGTTTCCAAAACTGTAAAAATATTGTCTTAGAGTATAACAGAACTGATGTTGCAGGCGAAAGCCTGAGAAAAATCCAATCCGGAAGTGCCTCATGTTTTGAAAGCGCTGCATTCCAATGCGTCCCTATTGAGCAGTGAATGGGCTATCAACCAGATTACCTTTTCTCCGTAATCACCAAGGTGTCTACAGCATTGTGACGTAGTTTTACGTATTTTTGTTGAAGAATACCCGTAAGCGGCTACATTGCGCAAGTGATCACCTGATGCTCCCAGAGTGATTCTCGCGTAAAATACAGAGGTAGACATTATTCCAATCGGTCCTACTGAAAAACGAATTGTCCCGGTGGATATATTGTCGAATAGATATTTGAAAAACACCTTGAGGATTGAAACAACGTTTGCCATGTTTCTGTCGATATTATGGAGCTAATTTGGAATATTTTTCTGCATTTTCGTGACTGCAATTTCCGGGTGATTTCTCAGCCGAAGGGGGAAGAACAAACAGAGCTATTTTGCTACAAAAATAATATTTTGGGAAAAAAGGAACATTTGCTATCTAACTGGGAGTCTCGTGAGTGAAAACATCCGAAGCTCATCAAAGGTAAACGATTTAATTTGATTGCTTTTCTGATTTCCGTGATCAAGTTACCTGCTGCTAGCTGGACAAAATCCTATGCTAGGCTATCGATAAACTTACACAAATGCTTGTCTAGCTTTGGCTGTAAAGCATATTTTGAAGATCTGAGATGACAGAGTGATTAACAACAGGCTAAGCTGTGTCTCAATATATTTTACTTGTGATTTTCATGAATAGGAATATTTTCTAGGAATATTTATGTCCGTTGCGTTATGCTAATTATGTCAGTCGACGATTACGCTCCCTCATGCGGGATGGGGAGTCACTAGAGGTTAAGAGCAGTTGGACGCCACGGAAGGAGTGTTGTATGGCATTGAAGCTCGTTTGGAGGTTAGATAGCACAGTGTCCAAGGACGGGCCGGAAGTATACAGAATGATGTCGTCTGCGTAGCGGTGGATCAGGGAATCGCCCGCAGCAAGAGAAACATCATTGATATATACAGAGAAAAGAGTCGTCCCGAGAATTGAACCCTGTGGCACCCCCATAGAGACTGCCAGAGGACCGGACAGCATGCCCTCCGATTTGACACACTGAACTCTGTCTGCAAAGTAGTTGGTGAACCAGGCAAGGCAGTCATCAGAAAAACCGAGGCTAATGAGTCTGCCGATAAGAATATGGTGATTGACAGAGTCGAAAGCCTTGGCAAGGTCGATGAAGACGGCTGCACAGTACTGTCTTTTATTGATGGCGGTTATGATATCGTTTAGTACCTTGAGCGTGGCTGAGGTGCACCCCTGACCGGCTCGGAAACCAGATTGCACAGCGGAGAAGGTACGGTGGGATTCGAGATGTTCAGTGACCTGTTTGTTGACTTGGCTTTCGAAGACCTTAGATAGGCAGGGCAGGATATAGGTCTGTAACAGTTTGTGTCCAGGGTGTCTCCCCCTTTGAAGAGGGGGATGACTGCGGCAGCTTTCCAAGCCTTGGGGATCTCAGACGATATGAAAGAGAGGTTGAACAGGCTGGTAATAGGGGTTGCGACAATGGCGGCGGATAGTTTCAGAAATACAGGGTCCAGATTGTCAAGCCCAGCTGATTTGTACGGGTCCAGGTTTTGCAGCTCTTTCAGAACATCTGCTATCTGGATTTGGGTAAAGGAGAACCTGGAGAGGCTTGGGCGAGTAGCTGCGGGGGGGGGGGGGGGGGGGGGGGGGGCGGAGCTGTTGGCCGAGGTTGGAGTAGCCAGGAGGAAGGCATGGCCAGCCGTTGAGAAATGCTTGTTGAAGTTTTCGATAATCGTGGATTTATCGGTGGTGACCGTGTTACCTTATGTCAAAAGACATTAGACTCCCAAGTGTTTGACTGTTATGTATAAATCATATGAATTGAAGCATCACTCCCCCCTACACACAGTAAATTCGGCACATTTATTTGGACTCTTTTTAATATAGGCTACGCATGCAAAGACATACAAATGTACGTATTACCTTCAGCTTGCCTAGTGCCCTGTGTTGTTAAATAGAATCATGTTGATAGATATACAACTAACGGGACTGTATGCTCATTTTGAAAAACACAGAAAAGATGTGTGGTCTAAAAGACATCCCACCTCCAATGCACATCATCATCCCTCTGCAAAACAAATGAGATGTAATGATATGTTTGTGTTGGTGAAAATAAAATGATATAAATCATTTATGGGGAAGTAGATACAGAAGATGAACATCTAGAACTATATCCGTTCTATTCCGTTGATGTCTTATTACATTTTAAACCAGCCCTCCGACATCCGGATTTTCTAATAACCTTGCTGCCTCCTGAATGGCATCATATTTCCTACACAGTGCACTACTTTTGACCAGAGCCATATGGATCCTAGTGCACTATACAGGGAATAGAGTGTTATTTGGGACACCACCCCTGTCTGTGCTGGGTTCTTAATAACCCTTTTTGCCGAGGTCTCTTTGCTTTGCACGTTTTATGTCTGTTCGCTGTGTGTGTGTTGGGTCACTGGGCCTACATACATTTTGGGTGTAAATTAGCCTGTTTGGATGAATTTAGATAACTGCGTGTTGGGGATGAATCACCCCACAACCTATCAAGACTAACAATGTGTGTGTGTGTGTGTGTGTGTGTGTGTGTGCATATGCCCGTGTCCCTGTGTGTTTGTTTGTGTTGTCTGATCTGTGGCCTGAGATTCAGCTAAGTCCTGACAATGCCTGACTATTAACCTGGGATGCAGCTGTGTCCTGATCATGCCTGACTATTAACCTGGGATGCAGCTGCAGATACGACCTGAACATACCTGAGCATTAACCTGGGATGCAACCGCAACTAAGTCCTGAACATCCCTGACCATTACCCTGGGATGCAGCTGCAGATACGACCTGAACATACCTGAGCAATAACCTGGGTTGCAACCGCAACTAAGTCCTGAACATCCTTGACCATTACCCTGGGATGCAACCGCAACTAAGTCCTGAACATCCCTGAGCATTACCCTGGGATGCAGCTGCAGATACGACCTGAACATACCTGAGCAATAACCTGGGATGCAACCGCAACTAAGTCCTGAACATCCCTGAGCATTACCCTGGGATGCAGCTGCAGATACGACCTGAACATACCTGAGCATTAACCTGGGATGCAACCGCAACTAAGTCCTGAACATCCCTGACCATTACCCTGGGATGCAGCTGCAGATACGACCTGAACATACCTGAGCAATAACCTGGGTTGCAACCGCAACTAAGTCCTGAACATCCTTGACCATTACCCTGGGATGCAACCGCAACTAAGTCCTGAACATCCCTGAGCATGCCAGACAGCCCTCCTACACTGCAGCTCTTCTGTACAACAGTATGCTTGTATTCCACTCTAACCTGCACTGCAGAATAACTTGATTTACTGACTAATTTTGTTTAAAGGTTCGGAGCTTACCACACTACTAAGCCAAATGGAGCTGTGACAAACCAAGCTGAGTCGGCCACCGTAGTTGCTGAACAATATGCAAGCCATCCACACAGTGGGATGTAAGGTCTCAGCTTGATGCATATCATTTCACCATGGCAACACAGAACGCAGTACTACAGTATATAATATTCCTGGCTAAATCACCCTCTGGGTGGTCGTTTTTCAATCTGCTCTGTTTCGGGAAATTTACACAGTAAATAATGAGAGACACATCAGTTTGATACAGGGATTTCCCATTAATTAACAAATCAATCAAGACTTTTTGGATAATTACACTCCTGCACTGTCTGTCAATAATGAGACAAGTTAACATTGTCATCAATCAAGCGAAGGGGACACTATTGATTAAGAAATATCGAAGCGATATATCCCATTAGATGAACATGGGACTCATATCAGAATATCATCACAGCTAGAGGAAGTTGTAAGGGAACACCCGAAGTGAAGGGGAAATTTGTTCTGAACATCACAACTATCCCCTAGTTATAGAGTTATCCCCTTGTTATAGACTTATCCCCTAGTTATAGCATTATCTCCTAGTTTTAGAGTTATCCCCTTGTTATTAATAAGTTATCCCCTAGTTATAGAGCTATCCCCTAGCTATAGCATTATCTCCTAGTTATAGAGTTATCCCCTAGTTATAGAGTTATCCCCTAGTTATAGAGCTATCCCCTAGCTATAGCATTATCCCCTAGTTATAGAGTTATCCCCTAGTTATAGAGTTATCCCCTAGTTATAGAGTTATCCCCTATTTATAGAGCTATCACATTGTTATTAAGTTATCCCCTAGTTATAGAGTTATCCCCTAGTTATAGAGTTATCCCCTAGTTATAGAGTTATCCCCTATTTATAGAGCTATCACATTGTTATTAAGTTATCCCCTAGTTATAGAGTTATCCCCTCGTTATAGAGTTATCCCCTAGTTATAGAGTTATCCTCTAGTTTTAGATGTATCCAAAAATTATAGAGTTATCCCCTAGTTATAGAGTTATCCCCTTGTTATAGAGCTATCCCCTAGCTATAGCATTATCTCCTAGTTATAGAGTTATCCCCTAGTCATAGATTTATCCCCTAGTTATAGAGCGATCCCCTAGTTATAGAGTTATACCCTAGATATAGACTTATCCCCTAGTTATAGAGCCATCCCCTGGTTATAGAGCTATCCCCTGGTTATAGTGCTAATGGGGATCCTAATAAAATACCATATACCAAATATCCCATAGTTTTAGTGCTATCCCATAGTTCTTGAGCCATACACTCGTTCTAAAGCTGTCCACTAGTTTTGGAACAATCCTGTAATTACGGAGATATTCCCTTTCCCCACAGATCTCATCACTATGGCCGAGCCCATTCATCTGGCTGAAATAATGGTGTGAAAATAAATCTAGGGCTGTGTCTGCGGAGCATATGCAGTGATATGGCTGGCATTGACAGGCCCTTCATCATCCAGCTAGACACACACACAGACGTAGGCACGATCCGACACACTATGCACACACACACACACACACACACACACACACACACACACACACACACACACACACACACACACACACACACACACACACACACACACACACACACACACACACACACACACACACACAAAGTACACAAACACAAAGTACACACACGCAAAGTACACACACACATACAAACAGACATCTTCCTTCGTCACAGCTCAGGGTGACTCATGGGACGAACGAGACACAATATGTACTCTTGAGTGGCAAATAGGTCACTACAGACACTGGTTCGAACCCGGGCTGTATCACAACAGGCTGTGATCGGGAGTCCCATAGGGTGGTGCACAATTGGCTGAGCATTGTCCGGATTAGGGAAGAGTTTGGTGGGGGTAGACCATCGTTGTAAATCAGAATTGGTTCTTAACTGACTTGTCTAGTTAAATAAAGATCAAATCATATTTTATTTGTCACATACACGTGGTTAACAGATGTTAATGCGAGTGTAGTGAAATGCTTGTGCTTCTAGTTCCGACAATGCAGTAATAACCAAAAAAATCATCTAACCTAACAATTTCACAACAACTACTTTATACACACAAGTGTAAAGGGATGATGCAGTAGATGGTATCGAGTACAGTATATACTGTACATATGAGATGAGTAATGTAGGGTATGTAAACATTATATTAAGTGATATTGTTTAATAACCTTTTTGGGATAGGGGGCAGCATTTTCAATTTTGGATGAATGGTGTACCCAGAGTGAACTGGCTACTACTCTGTCCCAGTTGCTAATATATGCATATTATGATTAGTATTGGATAGAAAACACTCTTAACGTTTCTAAAACTGTTTGAATCATGTCTGTGAGTATAACAGAACTCAGAACCCTTGTCTCAGGATGGTAAGTTGGTGTTTCAAGGTATCCCTCTAGTGGTGTGGGGGCTGTGCTTTGGCAAAGTGGGTGGGGTTATATCCTTCCTGTTTGGCCCTGTCTGGGGGTATCATCGGATGGGGCCACAGTGTCTCCTGACCCCTCCTGTCTCAGCCTGCAGTATTTATGCTGCAGTAGTTTATGTGTCGGGGGGCTAGAGTCAGTTTGTTATATCTGGAGTACTTCTCCTGTCTTATCCGGTGTCCTGTGTGAATTTAAGTATGCTCTCTCTAATTCTCTCTATCTCTATTTCTTTCTCTCTCTCTGAGGACCTGAGCCCTAGGACGATGCCTCAGGACTACCTGGCATGATGACTCCTTGCTGTCCCCAGTCCACCTGGCCGTGCTGCTGCTCCAGTTTCAACTGTTCTGCCTGCGGCTATGTAATCATGACCTGTTCACCGGACATGCTACCTGTCCCAGACCTGCTGTTTTCAACTATCTAGAGACAGCAGGAGTGGTAGAGATACTCTTAATGATCGGCTATGAAAAGCCAACTGACATTTACTCCTGAGGTGCTGACTTGCTGCACCCTCGACAACTACTGTGATAATTATTATTTGACCATGCTGGTCATTTATAAACATTTGAACATCTTGGCCATGTTCTGTTATAATCTCCACTCGGCACAGCCAGAAGAGGACTGGCCATCATAGCCTGGTTCCTCTCTATGTTTCTTCCTAGGTTTTGGCCTTTCTAGGGAGTTTTTCCTAGCCACCGTGCTTCTACACCTGCATTGCTTACTGTTTGGGGTTTTAGGCTGGGTTTCTGTACAGCACTTTGAGATATCAGCTGATGTACGAAGGGCTATATAAATACATTTGATTTGATTTTGATTTGATATGGCAAGAGAAAACCTGAGAAAAATCCAACCAGGATGTGGGACATCTGAGGTTTGTAGTTTTTCAAAGCTTGGCCTACCGAGTACACATTGAGATATGGATGAGGTTGCACTTTCTAGGGCTTCCACTAGGTGTCAACCGTCTTTTGGTCTGGCATAGTGCCTCGGTCTCATGACGCGCGCTCCCGACAGAGTTACCTCTCGTTCCAATGATTTTCTGAAGACAAATGAATTCTCTGTTTGGAACATTATTGATGTTTTATGTTAAAAACATCTTAACGATTGATTCCATACATCGTTTGACATGTTTCTAAAGGACTGTTACGGAACATTTCAAGTTTTTGTCTGGATGAAGTCCCTGTAATTGAAGATGAATTGAAGATGGATTACTGAGCTGAACACGCTAACAACAAGTGGCTATTTGGGCATAAATGATGGAACTTTATGGAACAAATCAGCCATTTATTGTCGAACTGGGATTCCTGGGAGTACCTTCTGATGAAGATCATCAAAGCTAAGTGAATATTTATGGTGTTGTTTCTAACTTTGTTGATTCCAAAATGGCGGATATTCCTCTGGCTGTTTTGGGTTCTGAGCGCCGTTCTCAGATTATGCTTTGTCCGTAAAGTTTTTTTGAAATCTGACACAGCAGTTGCATTAAGGAGAAGTCTATCTTTAATTATTCTGTGAATAACACTAGTATCATTTATCAATGTTTATTATGAATATTTTTGCTAAAATCACTGGATGTTTTGGAATCAAAACATGACAGCACGTAAGGCGCCAATGTAAACAGAGATTTCTGGATATAAATATGCACATTATCGAACAAAACATACATGTATTGTGTAACATGATGTCATATGAGTGTCATCTGATGAAGATCATCAAAGGTTAGTGATTAATTCTATCTATATTTCTGCTTTTTGTGACTCCTCTCTTTGGCTGGAAAAATGGCTGTGTGTTTTTTCGACTAAGCGGTGATCATATGTTGTGCTTTAGCTGTAAAGCATTTTTTAAATCGGACACAATGGGTAGATTAACAAGAAGTTTATCTTTCATTTGCTGTATTGGACTTGTTAATGTGTGAAAGTTACATATTTCCCCAAAATATTTTTGAATTTCGCGCACTGCCTTTTCAGCTGAATGTTGTCGAGGTGTTCCGCTAGCGGAACAGGTTAAACTGCTAGAAAGGTTCAACTGGCTAGTGGCATTTTTTTACACCAATGTTTCCAAAATTAGAGTGGCTGGAGTTGAGTCAGTAAGTTGGCAGCAGCCACTCAATGTTAGTGGTGGCTGTTTAACAGTCTGATGGCCTTTAGATAGAAGCTGTTTTTCAATCTCGGTCCTTGCTTTGATGCACCTGTACCTCGCCTTCTGGATGATAGCGGGGTGAACAGGCAGTGGCTCGGGTGGTTGTTGTTCCCCGGTGATGTGTTGTGCAGACCTCACCACCCTCTGGAGAGCCATACGGTTGTGGGCGGAGCAGTTGCTGTGCCAGGCGGTGATACAGCCCGACAGGATGCTCTCGATTGTGCATCTGTAAAAGTTTGGGAGTGCTTTTGGTGATAAGCCGAATTTATTCAGCCTCCTGAGGTTGAAGAAGAGCAATTAATGCGCCTTCTTCACCACACTCTCTGTGTGGGTGGACCAATTCAGTTTGTCCGTGATGTGTACGCAGAGGAACTTAAAACTTACTACCCTCTCCACTACTGTCCCGTCGATGTGGATAGGGGGGTGCTCCCTCTGCTGTTTCCTGAAGTCCACGATCATCTCCTTTGTTTTGTTGACGCTGAGTGTGAGGTTATTTTCCTGACACCACACTCCGAGGGCCCTCCCTGTAGGCCGTCTCGTCGTTGTTGGTAATCAAGCCTACCACTGTAGTGTCGTCTGCAAACTTGATGATTGAGTTTGAGGCGTGCATGGCCATGCAGTCGTGGGTGAACAGGGAGTACAGGAGAGGGCTCAGAACGCACCCTTGTGGGGCCCCAATGTTGAGGATCAGCGAGGTGGAGATGGGTCTGATGGACCAATCAGATTGGTCAGACCAGCGTTGAACAGACCTGAGCGCGTGAACCTCCTGTTTTAGTCTCTGTCTATAGGCTGGGAGCAACAAAATGGAGTCATGGTCAGCTTTTCCAAAAGCAGGGCAGGGGAGGGCCTTATATGCGTCGCGGAAGTCAGAATAACAATGATCCAGGGTTTTACCAGCCCTGGTAGCACAATCGATATGCTGATAGAATTTAGGGAGTCTTGTTTTCAGATTAGCCTTGTTAAAATCCCCAAACACTATGAACGCAGCCTCAGGATATGTGGGTTCCAGTTTGCATAGAGTCAAATAAAGTTTGTTCAGGGCCATCGATGTGTCTGCTTGGGGGTGAATATATGCGGTTGTGATTATAATTGAAGACAATTCTCTTGTTAGATAATGCGGTCGGCATTTGATTGTGAGGAATTCTAAGTCAGGTGAACAGAAGGACTTGAGTTCCTGAATGTTGTTATGATCACACCACGTCTCGTTAATCATAAGGCATACCCCCCCACCCCTCTTCTTACCAGAAAAATGCTTGTTTCTGTCGGCGCGATGAGTAAAGAAACCAGCTGGCTGTACCGACTCCGATAGCGTGTCTCGAGTGAGCCATGTTTCCGTGAAGCAAAGAACGTTACAGTCTCTTATGTCCCTCTGGAATGCTACCCTTGCTCGGATTTCATCAACCTTGTTGTCAAGAGACTGGACATTGGCGTGACCTGTGACCAGCTGGGCCTCTGTCTGTGACCTTCACACCTCTGCCCGACTGGGTCTCTGTTAAATGACCTCCAAACCTATGCTCGGCTGTCTCTCAGCCAGCTCCGTCCTCTGCTCCTTATGGAATTCTGATGGAGCCAGCGATCAGTCACACTCCATTTTCAGTTAACTATATATAATTTTAATTACTTGTGTTCAATTGTTTGGTTTTCTAAATAAAAGGTTTTGATTCCTGACGAGGGTGAGCGGATTGACACAAAGAAACAGGTTTTCTAAATAAAAGGTTTTGATTCCTGACGAGGGTGAGCGGATTGACACAAAGAAACAGGTTTTCTAAATAAAAGGTTTTGATTCCTGACGAGGGTGAGCGGATTGACACAAAGAAACAGGTTTTCATAATAAAAGTTATGGATGATAACGACTGATTTATGAGGTAAGTGGAACGATGATTGTCGAAAGAAGGCCAATGCTTTTCAACTCTCAGATTTTCACAGTAAGGAAAATAAAGCATAAAAACAACTATTCTAGGCTAAATACAGCAGCCACGTCGGCACTCGATAAAGGGTCGGCGAATATGTTCATTCTTGGTAGAAAATTCCCCCGAATTCGCTACACTTGTTAACTCCTTCAGTAAAATCATAATTTTTATCGTTTTTGCACCAAAGAAATGAAGTGATCAACTTAATGGTGTGCAGGTTGGAAGCATAAAGGGCTGATATGAATAAACAAAAATCAATATACAACACATACAAGCAACATAGACTTGATCAAACATACACCATTACGATAAACAGAGAGAAGGCAGAGAACTAACTCACTGTATGGATACTAACTGCACTTTACTAAATGAGCGGGAGATCACCGACTCGCAAGTTAGTAGCAGCATGAACGTGCAGCGTGAACGAGCAGTAACCTTGAACGAGCGCAACCTCGACAGATGAGCAGGATTCTTGGAGCAGGAGCTTGCTGCTTAGACCACTGCGCCATCAATCCACAATGGTTTAGCAAGGCAAGTCTCAATTAATGGCTAAATTTAACCATAGAGTTGTTTTCTGTTAGCCCTATCCTAAACCTTAATCCTTAAGTTAATCAATCGGAATTAATACCTGAATTTAACCCTGGAGTTGTTTCTGTTGTGTGAGCTACAGTATGTTCGGAAAATCCGGACATTGGGAGACGAAGTCATTCTACTAGTGAAAAATAAACATTTGTCCAACGACGTCAATGAATTATGTCAGACTGAGATCTTGTTGGCTCATCACTAATCCATTCTCTGTTTTCACAACACCGATCATGCAGTGCCTGTAGTGTCGTTATCGATAAATTAGTGTTCCCATCGAGTGGTGTAATTACAGAACTGATATCACACTGACAGACCTCAGCAACATGCTGTGCCCTTGGAGCCTTTTACCCCACCACCCTCCCCCACATACTGCGAGATTTGAAGGACAGACAACTGTTCAGCTGTTAGGGACAATCTCCTCCTGTCAATGTCAAAAGAGAGACAGAGAAAGAAACACATATACCCAGGCCATGAGAAGAGAAACAGGCCCAAATCCCACTCAAGCCCCATTCTCCCAACTTAGAGGTATGTATCAGATGCTCAACATGGTCTGCTCACAACTACTGTAATGGTCCGGGCCTAAACCACATGAATACAACACTAGACATTCTGGAACACAAAGATTTGACTATCTCATCCTGGAATATAATAGGTCTGCGGTCATCTGCTTTTGGCCTAAAGAGGAGGAGCCCAGACTTCATCAAAGAAATTGAAAATATAGGCTTTGTCATCCTACAAGAAACTTACTACAGAGGAGATTGACCCACTGGTTGCCCTCTAGGTTACAGAGAGGTGATAGTCCCATCCACCAAACTACTAGGTCTGAAACAAGGAAGAGACTCAGGGGATATTCTTATTTTGTATAGAGCAGACCTAACCCACACTATTAAATGAGTCAAAACTGGAATATTTTACATCTGGCTAGAAATGTATGAGGAAATGATCTCAACAGAGAAAAAATGGCCTCAAAATGGGTCACAAGTCCTGCAACTCTGGGTCTGTACAACAGGAGGTGGGGGAGGATGAGCTTGCCTTATTGGCAATCGGACCACCATTTTATTCCGTTTGCAATTGCAACAAATAATCTGCTCAGACCCCAACCAAGGAACATCAAAAGTTGTGCTATAAATTCACAGACAACACAAAGATTCCTTGATGTCCTTCCAGGCTCCCTCTGTCTACCCAAGGACGCGAGAGGACAAAAATCAGTTAACCACCTAACTGAGGAACTCAATTTAACCTTGCGCAATACCCTAGATGCAGTTGCACCACTAAAAACTAAAAACATTTATCATAAGAAACTAGCTCCCTGGTATACAGAAAATACCCGAGCTCTGAAGGAAGCTTCCAGAAAATTGGAACGGAAATGGGGCCACACCAAACTGGAACTCTTCCGACTAGCTTGGAAAGACAGTACCGTGCAGTATTGAAGAGCCCTTACTGCTGCTCGATCATCCTATTTTTCCAACTTAATTGAGGAAAATAAGAACAATCCGAAATTCCTTTTTGATACTGTCGCAAAGCTAACAAAAAGCAACATTCCCCAAGAGAGGATTGCTTTGACTTCAGCAGTAATAAATGAATGAACTTCTTTGAGGAAAATATCATGATTATTAGAAAGCAAATTACAGACTCATCTTTAAATCTGAATATTTCTTCAAAGCTCAGTTGTCCTGAGTCTGCACAACACTGCCAGGACCTAGGATCAAGAGAGACACTCAAGTGTTTTAGTACTATATCTCTTGACACATTGATGAAAATAATCATGGCCTCTAAACCTTCAAGCTGCATACTGGACCCTATTCCAACTAAACTACTGAAAGAGGTGCTTCCTGTGCTTGGCCCTCCTATGTTGAACATAATAAACGTCTCTCTATCCTGCGGATGTGTACCAAACTCACTAAAAGTGGCAGTAATAAAGCCTCTCTTGAAAAAGCCAAACTTTGACCCAGAAAATATAAAAACTATCGGCCTATATCAAATCTTCCATTCCTCTCAAAATCGTTAAAAATAATGTTGCGCAGCAACTCACTGCCTTCCTGAATACAAACAATGTATACGAAAAGCTTCAGTCTGGTTTAAGACCCCATCATAGCACTGAGACTGCACTTGTGAAGGTGGTAAATGACCTTATAATGGCATCAGACCGAGGCTCTGCATCTGTCCTCGTGCTCCTAGACCTTAGTGCTGCTTTTGATACCATCGATCACCACATTCTTTTGGAGAGATTGGAAACACAAATTGGTCTACACGGACAAGTTCTGGCCTGGTTTAGATCTTATCTGTCGGAAAGATATCAGTTTGTCTCTGTGAATGGTTTGTCCTCTGGCAAATCAACTGTAAATTTTGCTGTTCCTCAAGGTTCCGTTTTAGGACCACTATTGTTTTCACCATATATTTTACCTCTTGGGGATTTAATTCGAAAACATAATGATAACTTTCACTGCTATGCGGATGACACACAGCTGTACATTTCAATGAAACATGGTGAAGCCCCAAAATTGCCCTCGCTAGAAGCATGTGTTTCAGACATAAGGAAGTGGATGGCTGCAAACTTTCTACTTTTAATCTCGGACAAAACAGAGATGCTTGTTCTAGGTCCCAAGAAACAATTAATCTTAATGGTTGTACAGTCGTCTCAAATAAAACTGTGAAGGACCTCGGCGTTACTCTGGACCCTGATCTCTCTTTTGAGGAACAAATCAAGACTGTTTCAAGGACAGCTTTTTTCCATCTAAGTAACATTGCAAAAATCAGAAGCTTTCTGTCCAAAATTTATGCAGAAAAATGTATCCATGCTTTTGTCACTTCTAGGTTAGACTACTGCAATGCTCTACTTTCCGGCTACAAGGAATAAAGCACTAAATAAACTTCCGTTAGTGCTAAATACGGCTGTAAGAATCCTGACTAGAACCAAAAGATGTGATCATATTACTCCAGTGCTAGCCTCCCTTCACTGGCTTCCTGTCAATGCAAGGGCTGATTTCAAGGTTTTACTGCTAACCTACAAAACATTATATGGGCTTGCTCCTACCTATCTCTATGATTTGGTCCTGCCGTACATACCTACACGTACGCTACGGTCACAAGACGCAGGCATCCTAATTGTCCCTAGAATTTCTAAGCAAACAGCTGGAGGCAGGGCTTTCTCCTATAGAGCTCAATTTTTATGGAATGGTCTGCCTACCCATGTGAGAGACGCAGACTCGGTCTCAACCTTTAATTCTTTATTGAAGACTCATCTCTTCAGTGGGTCATATGATTGAGTGTAGTCTGGCCCAGGAGTGTGAAGGTGACTGGAAAAGCTCTGGAGCAACGAACCGCCATTGCTGTCTCTGCCTGGCCGGTTCCCCTCTTTCCACTGGGATTCTCTGCCTCTAACCCTATTACAGGGGCTGAGTCACTGGCTTACTAGGGCTCTTTCATACCGTCCCTAGGAGGGGTGTGTCACTTGAGTGGGTTGAGTCACTGATGTGATCTTCCTGTCTGGGTTGGCGCCCATCCCTTGGGTTGTGCCGTGGTGGAGATCTTTGTGGGCTATACTCGGCCTTGTCTCAGGATGGTAAGTTGGTGATTGAAGATATCCCTCTAGAGGTGTGGGGGCTGTGCTTTGGCAAAGTGGGTGGGGTTATATCCTTCCTGTTTGGCCCTGTCTGGGGTGTCATCGGATGGGGCCACAGTGTCTCCTGACCCATCCTGTCTCAGCCTCCAGTATTTATGCTGCAGTAGTTTATGTGTCGGGGGGCTAGGGTCAGTTTGTTATATCTGGAGTACTTCTCCTGTCCTATCCAGTGTCCTGTGTGAATTTAAGTATGCTCTCTCTAATTCTCTCTCTCAGAGGACCTGAGCCCTAGGACCATGCCTCAGGACTACCTGGCATGAGGACTCCTTGCTGTCCCCAGTCCACCTGGCCGTGCTGCTGTTCCAGTTTCAACTGTTAGGTATCCCCCAAAAATAGAACAAATATTGAATTTGGCCTTTACTGCTATAGACCACAGAAACGCAATGAATAACACATTCATAAATGGTGAAAAAATACAAAAAAATACTAAGTCAAGACCACCTTTCGTACTTCCGTAATATTTCTATTTGACCTATACCGGTTACCTTCAGACGAGTCCGGTGATACTTGTGGGGGTCATAGAGCAAATCGGAGAACACCTACGTATTTGTGAGAATCTCCCCCTCCCCTCTCAAACAGCGCTCTAGCTCTGCCACTGCAAAATGCAATGCAAAAAAACAGATATCTCTAGCTTAAACTGACGCGTCGTTGAACACACCTTCCATGTCGTTTATTATTTTCCATATAATGTATAGCCCCGAGTTGATTATCCCTTACATAATTATGAAGTTTATACAGGTTTTATACAAATTGTCTGTATAAACAGCCTCTAAAGTATATCAATGTTTGTTTTCTTGGAAAGCTGTGAGTGTTATACTGTGATAAAATATCAGTACTTTTTCCATTTACAACTTGTCTAATCATCAACTGATCTCAGAGTAGAGTGGGTGCCTCAAGGCCCCTTTCTGACACACACAGAGCAGCCAACAGTCTCATATCCTCTTAGAGTAGAGTGGATGCCTCACATTGATCACATTCATGAGGGAAAGAGCAGCCTCTGCACACACTCTCAGTCTCGCTTAACTAACCTTGGGGGGACAATTGATTCCCATTCAAAATCTTATTTTCCCTAACTCTAAACCTAACCTAAAACTCCTGATCCTAAACCTAACCTTAACTACTAACTCTTAACCTAACCTTAACTACTAACCCTAAACCTAACCTTAACTCCTAACCATAAACCTAACCTTTAATCCCCAACTAACCCTAACTTTAACCCTTCAACTAATTCTTACCCTAACCCTACACCTTTTTCCTTAAGGGGACAAAAAAAATGTCCTGAGTTGGTCCAATTGTAGTTTTTTGTATTATTCTTGTGGGGAGAAAAAAAATATCCCCAGTTCGTCCAATTGTAGTTGTTGTACTATTCTTGTGGGGACTAACAAAATGTGCCCAGTTTGTCAAATTGTAGTTTTTGTACTATTCTTCTGGGGACTAACAAAATGTGCCCAGTTTGTCAAGTTGTAGTTTTTGTACCAATCTTCTGGGGACTAACAAAATGTGCCTAGTTTGTCAAGTTGTAGTTTTTGTACTATTCTTCTGGGGACTAACAAAATGTGCCCAGTTTGTCAAATTGTAGTTTTTGTACTATTCTTCTGGGGACTAACAAAATGTGCCCAGTTTGTCAAGTTGTAGTTTTTGTACCAATCTTCTGGGGACTAACAAAATGTGCCTAGTTTGTCAAGTTGTAGTTTTTGTACTATTCTTCTGGGGACTAACAAAATGTGCCCAGTTTGTCAAATTGTAGTTTTTGTACTATTCTTCTGGGGACGAGTTAAATATGTCCACCTCACCAGAGAAAAGGAGCCACAGACACCTGATCAGGAATCAAGGTAAGACCCAAGTACAGACTGTGTGGATTAAAAATGTTACTATGTTTATTGTAACCAAAGGGGCAGGCAAACGACAGGTCAAGGCAGGTAGGGGTCGATAATCCAGAGCAGAGGCCAAGGTACAGCAAAGGTACAAGATGGCAGGCAGTGGTTAGGCAGGAGGGTACAGGGTCAGAACAGGCAAAGGTCAAAAATCAGGGGGACGAGAAAAGAGAGACGGGGGAAAAGCAGGAGCTGATACAAAAACGCTGGTTGACTTGACAAACAAGACGAACTGGCCAGAGACAAACAGAGAACACAGGTATAAGTCCCCAGGGAATAAGTGGGGAAGATGGGTGACACCTGGAGGGGGGTGGAGACAAGCACAAGGTCCATGTGAGATCAGGGCGTGACATCTGATATTACCAATTTTTTTTGGCCTAAATGGCAACCTATTCCCTTTTGTGCACTATTTTTAACCAGGAACCCCTGGTCAGAATTAACGCACTAGGTAGGGTGATATTTGTGACGTAGACCTAACAGAGAATAACTTGCCATCCTCTCTGAAATGGCAGATTAATTCATATACCCCCAAATATAACTGGATACATTCAAAGGTCACTAGTTACATCACCGTCTGGGACAGTTAGTGTGTGTCTGTGTCTGTGTCTGTGTCTGTGTGTGTGTGTGTGTGTGTGTGTGTGTGTGTGTGTGTGTGTGTGTGTGTGTGTGTGTGTGTGTGTGTGTGTGTGTGTGTGTGTGTGTGTGTGTGTGTGTGTGTTTGCATGTGTTTGCGTGTCTGTGTGTTCTTTGTGGCTGTCAGCATTTACATCCGCTTCATGTCTGAATGTGTTAAATACTCCATGTGTTGAACAAACCTAGGTTCAAATAACATTTCAAATCATTTCATTATCAGGACTTGACTGAGCTTATCTGACATAATAAAACAAATTGGTCACAAGAGTGCAAACCCTGTCCATCTGGCACTCCAGGCAGACTAGAGCAAACACTATACGATTTTGAAGTATTTGAAATAGTATTTGAATCCAGTTCTGAATAGCAGCAGTCATTAACAGAGCAACAGGAAGCAGAGAGGGAGTTGAATTCACCATATCTTGGCAACCAGGAAAGAGTAAAGAGAAATTCAATGTCCACCATTGACATTTCTGCACATTGCTTTGGGCACAATTTAGTATTTGAAAAACATGAACATGTTTTCTCAGAAATTCTGCTAGTCTAGGCTTGATAACAAATGAATCTCAAGTCCTTAAAAACTTCTTAAATGATGTATGACCACTGTATTTTCATGAGTGTTTACGATTTTTGTATTTTGAATTTCGCACTCTGCAATTTCACCGGATATTGTCGAGATGGGGGCTAGCGTCCCAACTAGCCAACTTATTATGGCTGGGGGGCAGTATTGAGTAGCTTGGATGAATAAGTTGCCCAAAATAAATGGCCTACTCCTCAGTCTCAGTTGCTAATATATGTATATTATTATTAGTTTTGGATAGAAAACACTCTAAAGTTTCTAAAACTGCTTGAATGATGTCTGTGAGTATAACAGAACTCATATGGCAAGCAAAATCCTGAGTAGAAATCAAAACAGGAAGTGAGAAATCTGAGCTTTGTATGTATTCACCAGAGTCCCAAATGAAATCCCATTGAGATATTAATGATGTTGCACTGCCTAGGGGTTCCACTAGATATCAACCATCAATATAAATTATAATGAGACTTCTATGGTGTTGTGGGAGTGAATGATAGCAGAGTCAGTCAGGTGTCTGGCAGTCAGACATTTTCTGATCATGCTAATTCCTCATGGTAGCCACTTGCGTTCCATGGCTCATGAAGACAAAAAGGAAGTCCGGTTGGAACTTTATTGAAGGTATATGTTAAAAACATCCTAATTTCTTCTTGAGATATTTCAAAAATGCTTTACGGCGAAAGCATACCATTCGATTGTCTGCATACAAAATCATTAAAAACATTTTCCAAACCAGCAGAGGCGTCAGAAATAACGATAAAATAAATCACTTACCTTTGAAGATATTCCTCTGCTTGCAATCCCAAGGGTCCCAGGTACACAACAAATAGTAATTTTGTTCAATAAAGTCCTTCTTTATATCCCAAAAAAGTCTGTGGCGCATTTGATTCAGTAATCCAACCGTTCCAGTCTTTCAACATGCAGACAAAGCAGTCACAAAAGTTACCAATACATTTTGTCCAAACAATTCAAGCAACATTTCTAATCAATCCTCAGGTACCCTAATATGGAAAGAAACTATACAATTTCAGACGGAGAATATTGTGTTCATTACCGGAGATAAATAACGAAGTGCGCGCCCTCATCCACGTGCGCCACAAGACTACAGTCCAAATGAGAGCCACCTAGAAAAACTACAAATTCTAGCTCATTTTTCAAAAAACAAGGCTGAAATATTTTCTAAAGAATGTTGTGGAAGTGGAAGTGGAAGCCAGTGGAAGCCATAGGAACTGCAATCTGTGAGGATTTCCATTGAATTTCCCATTGACAAACATTTTCAATGGGTGGTGACCTCAACAAACAAAAAAGATTCCGGATGGATTCTCCTCGGGTTTTTATACTCACAGACATTATTTTAACAGTTTTAGGAACTTCAGAGTGTTTTCTATCCAATACTACCAATTATATGCATATCCTAGCCTCTGGGCCTGAGTAACAGGCAGTTTACTTTGGGCACATCAGTCATCCGAACTTCTGAATACTGCCCCCTAGCCTTAAGATAGGGTGTTACTGTCACACTGGTAGAAACACTACACTGTAACAACAAACATGCTCTCAGACTCAGGCAAGGACCCACAGCCATGTGTCAGCTGTGTGTCTCTATGTCCCCTCTACCCTCCGTTGTCCTTCTCCAGTTAGGATGGGTTGCAGCTGCCATACCCTCCATTGCCCTTCTCCAGTTAGGATGGGTTGCAGCTGCCATACCCTCCGTTGTCCTTCTCCAGTTAGGATGGGTTGCAGCTGCCATACCCTCCATTGCCCTTCTCCAGTTAGGATGGGTTGCAGTTGTCCTTCTCCAGTTAGGATGGGTTGCAGTTGCCCTTCTCAAGTTATCAAATCAAATCAAGATTCATTTATACAGCACATTTCAGACATGGAATGCAACATAATGTCCTTCACGGGAAAACAATTATAAAAAACTATTAAAATAAAAAAGTTAATATTTACTTCACAACAAATATAAACAAAAGAACAACAATAAAAACATAATGACTAAAAACCACCCTAAAGAAAATAAAATTTAAAAATGTGTGTTTTAAGATCTCTTTTAAAAATGTCCACAGTCTCAGCTCCCCTCAGGTTCTCTGGTAGGCTGTTCCAGAGGCTGGGGGCATAATAACAAAAGGCTGTCTCTCCATGCCTCTTGGTCCTAGGCTTTGGGATAGTTAAAAGGCTGCCTCTCCATGCCTCTTGGTCCTAGGCTTTGGGATAGTTAAAAGGCTGCCTCTCCATGCCTCTTGGTCCTAGGCTTTGGGATAGTTAAAAGGCTGCCTCTCCATGCCTCTTGGTCCTAGGCTTTGGGATAGTTAAAAGGCTGCTTCTTCATGCCTCTTGGTCCTAGGCTTTGGGATAGTTAAAAGGCTGCCTCTCCATGCCTCTTGGTCCCAGGCTTTGGGATAGTTAAAATGCTGTCTCTCCATGCCTCTTGGTCCTAGGCTTTGGGATAGTTAAAAGGCTGCCTATCTATGCCTCTTGGTCCCAGGCTTTGGGATAGTTAAAAGGCTGCCTCTCCATGCCTCTTGGTCCCAGGCTTTGGGATAGTTAAAAGGCGGCTTCTCCATGCCTCTTGGTCCTAGGCTTTGGGGTAGTTAAAAGGCTGCCTATCCATGTCTCTTGGTCCCAGGCTTTGGGATAGTTAAAAGGCTGCTTCTCCATGCCTCTTGGTCCTAGGCTTTGGGATAGTTAAAAGGCCAGTGCCAGAGGACCTGAGGGACCTACTGAGTACATAACTTAAAAGCATGTCTGACATGTATTGGGCTGCACCATCATGGATTGATTTAAAAACCAATAGAGGAATCTTAAAATGAATGATAAAATTCACAGGCAGCGAATGCAGAGACCTTAAAACCGGCTTGATGTTTGCTCTCCATCTTGTCTTGGTATCTGTGCTGCAGCATTCTGTATGTTTGCCGTTGACCAATGGTTTTCTTGGGTAGACCAGACAGGAGAGCAATACAGTAGTTAAACCTGCCTTGTAATAAAATAATGGATGAGTCTCTTTGTATCATCCTGAGAAACGGCTGCACCTTGGCAATGTTCCTCAGGTGGTAAAAAGTTATTTTGGTCACATTCCATAATGTGTGATTTGAAATTGAGTTCAGAATCTAAAATAGCACATAGGTTTTTTTTCACAGGTGTTTTATCTTTTTGCCCTTGAATTAAAATGTGTGGCCAGATTCTCTCTCTGTGGTTTGGCTCCAACAGTAAGTACTTTGGTCTTGTCTTGATTTAGCTGGACGAAGTTGTGAGCCATCCAAGTATTTCAATCATGAAAACATTCTAATAATTTATCCATGGAGCTAAAATACTCTGGTGGCACAGAAATGTAAAGTTGTGTATAGTCTGCGTAGGAGTGAAAATCAATGCTTCGCTTTCTGATATCGCTGCCAAGGGGTAACATACAGTATATACACTGAACAGTACCCAAAATGGAACCTTGTGGAGCGCTACATGTGATAGGTCATTTATCTTAGTTATGTTCACCAAGGGTGACCAAAAAAACTCTCAACCGGTTAAATAGGTCCTAAACCAATTTAGGTCTGGACAGGAGAGGCCTGCCCACCTCTCCAGGCTTTCCCGAAGGACATCATGGTCAACAGTTTCAAATACAGCACTACAATCCAAGAGTACAAGGACAGATTTAGCATCTGTGTTGATTCAAAGATCATTTACCACTTTAACTAAGGCTATTTCTGACTGTGGTGGATTGGAATTTTTCAAAAATACAGTTCGCACTTAAAAAATAATTTCATTATTTGAAAATCAATTTCTCTAGAATTTTGCTTAATTAGGCACTTCATACTCGGATTTCTGAGAAGACGTTCTGTTTTTCTTTGTAATACATTTGTAATATGTTCAGAGTGGATGTCCAGCTTTGAAATTCAAAGCCTTTACATTAAAGCTTTTCAATAGAACATCAACGTTAAGAGTGGGCACTTTCACACGAAAGCTTTCAATAGCACTTTCTACAAGGACTTCCTAGAAGAAGACAAGAGAAGCAGAATTGTTTTTGAGAAGTGATCTACATTTTGTTGAAATGTAGTTACTGTTTTCCACAAGGTATCTTGTGGAATCCGTTTTGAAAACCGACAACATTGTTCCCAAAAAAATGCTGGTAAGTGATTGAGAAGAACCGTAATTAGTACTGATTTGTGGTATTGACTTCTCAGATAAGTATTTTGATTTTGACCAATGCTAACTTTGTTCTCCAGAACTTCATTATTTCATATTTGTATCGCCTTTATTTCATTCCCTTTTCCATTTCTTCGTTTCTACCTTTCTCGTTCTTATAAATCATTGATTTGATTTATTTAGAATTTTATAGAGATCATTAATCACTAGTCTAATTGAAAATCTCCCTTGTTTATCTTTCAAAATAAACAACAACAACAGAAACAACAAATATAGCTTTGAGCAGCAATGAAAGGGGTTCACAGGGTGGCAGAAAGAAAAAGATCAGTTGGATAACAAAGCAAGCACTCTATTGTGTAGGAACATTCTTTATTTATGTGCAATCATTAATCTAAATACAAAATCTAGAGTGAATCTGACATATGCAAAGAATTAGTTTTTAGATACCATACCAAAATGGCGATGACCAGTTTCATGTTAACAGGCCGCTGGAGTTGATTTACAAGGATTTAAATGTAAAATCGTGAAATTAGATGTTTTATTTGTCAATAATTCTTTTGACCAATCACATACTGTAGCTTTTCTCAAAAGAAGTTGGCATATACCATGGGCCTACATTCCACATTTGGTGTCATTTGGTCCTATGGTTGACCAGGATAATATACACTAACGTTCAAAAGTTTGGGGTCACTTAGAAATGCCATTGTTTTTTAAAGAAAAGCACGTTTTTTGTCTATTAAAATAACATTAAATTGATCAGAAATACAGTGTAGACATTGTTAATGTTGTAAATGACTTTTGTAGCTGGAAACGGCAGATATTTTAATGGATTATCTACAGAGGCCCATTATTAGCAACAAGCACTCCTGTGTTCCAATGGCACTTTATGTTAGCTAATCCAAGTTTGTCATATTAAAAGGGTAATTACCATAAGAAAACCTTTTTGCAATTATGTTAGCACAGCTGAAAACTCTTGTCCTGATTAAATAACCAATGAAACTGGCCTTCTTTAGACTAGCTGAATATCTGGAGCATCAGCATTTGTGGGTTCGATTACAGGCTCAACATGGCCTGAAACAGATACATTTCTTCTGGTACTCATCAGTCTATTCTTGTTCTGAAAAATGAAGGCTATTCAATGCGAGAAATGGCCAAGAAATTGAAGATCTCCTACAATGCTGTGTACTCCTCCCTTCACAGAACAGCACAAACTGGCTCTAACCAGAATAAAAAGAGGAGTGAGAGGCCCCGGTGCACAACTGAGCAAGAGGACAAGTATATGATAGTGTCTAGTTTGAGAAACAGACGCCTCACAAGTCCTCAACTGGCAGCTTCATTAAATCACACCCACAAAACACCACTCTCAACATCAACAGTGAAGAGGCGACTCCAGGATGCTGGCCTTCCAGGCAGAGTTGCAAAGAAAAAGCCACATCTCATACTGAACAATAAAAATAAAAGATTAAGATGGGCAAAAGAACACAGACACTGGACAGAGGAACTCTGCCTAGAAGGCCAGCATCCCGGAGTTGCCTCTTCACTGTTGACGTTGAGACTGGACAGAGGAACTCTGCCTAGAAGGCCAGCATCCCTGAGTCGCCTCTTCACTGTTGAAGTTGAGACTGGACAGAGGAACTCTGCCTAGAAGGCCAGCATTCCTGAGTCGCCTCTTCATTGACCCCAAACATTTGAACGGTCTTGTGTATATTTTTATTTTAGCATATTAATATGTATCTACTGGTATAGTGTGGTCATCTTTGAATGAATCAATGTTATTTTCTTGAAATATTTAGTGACTTGTGCAAAGACCAAATCTGGATGTGACTTTTGGTCCAGGAGAAGATGCATTTTTATGATTATATCAAGCATTAGCATTAAATAGTCAAGATAAGTGAATTGTTAATAATTTTAGAATTTTTTAAAAGATATCTATAACAAGCCAAAATTGGCTCATCATGGTGATGTCTTTGACAAGTTGATAGTCCATTATTGAGTAGACTAACAAAGTCTAGACGTAAATGGACATGTGAAATCTATATTCATTGTTTTTCTCACCTCATATCTTCATTTTGAACTTCATGAGATGATTTTCACGCACATACACGTACACGCAGGAACAGGACACACACACACACACACACACACACACACACACACACACACACACACACACACACACACACACACACACACACACACACACACACACACACACACACTGTATGGGGAAAAATCTGCTGTTACTCACATAGAGCCTGCTGTGAATGTCCCTTCTCACCCCTTACCGTGCGTGTGTTTGTGCGTGCTTGGGTGTGTCTGTATATGTATCCTACCCCTGTCAACAGAGTATGCTACAGTAGTTCTGTGTGTGCCTGTAGGGTCAGCTGCTGCGGTCTGTCAACTGTAGGTGTCTGTAAGGGTGAGGAGCCACAGTGACACACACACGCGCGAGTGCGCACACACTCTTTCTCCCACTCTGGCCTGCTGGGTGCAGCAACACAACACCATCCGGGTCTCCAGGAGGGGGGGGGGGGGGTGGAGTACAGGCATCCTATGTCCCTCCTGTCTGTGTGTCTCTGTCTCTGACTGTCTGCCTGTCCATGGCCAGGATAGGGATAAACCCAAACTCTTTCCCACCCTGCTCTGGAATGCATGGAAATCTGAACTGACCACCATGTTTTTCTAGAGTTGGCTTCGAGAACGTTCACCCAATAGAACGTTTAGAGAAGACCTTCTAAGATTCTAATATTCTAATTCTAAATTCTACGTTTTTAAACAGACGACTTTTGAACTGATCACATGATCTGTTTCCGGTAGCCTACTCCAAGGTTAGGTGATAGGTGAAAGGTCATGGCTCATGACTCGTTACATGATATACATGAATGCAACTATCCTTCCACTACTATGTGGAGCCTTGAGACAAAAAATACCAGTCCAAATCAAATCAAATCAAATGTTATTTGTCACATGCGCCAAATACAACAGGCGTAGACCTCACAGTGAAATGCTGAATACTTACAAGCCCTTAACCAACAGGTGTAGACCTCACAGTGAAATGCTGAATACTTACAAGCCCTTAACCAACAGGTGTAGACCTCACAGTGAAATGCTGAATACTTACAAGCCATTAACCAGTAATGCAGTTTTAAGAAAGATATGTTAAAAAAATTATGAACTAAAACAAAGAAATATTTAAAAGAGCAGCAGTAAAATAACAATAGCGAGGCTATATACAGGGTGTTACGGTACAGAGTCAATGTGGAGGTTATATACAGGGTGTTACGGTACAGAGTCAATGTGGAGGCTATATACAGGGTATTACGGTACAGAGTCAATGTGGAGGCTATATACAGGGTATTACGGTACAGAGTCAATGTGGAGGCTATATACAGGGTATTACGGTACAGAGTCAATGTGGAGGCTATATACAGGGTATTACGGTACAGAGTCAATGTGGAGGCTATATACAGGGTATTACGGTACAGAGTCAATGTGGAGGTTATATACAGGGTATTACGGTACAGAGTCAATGTGGAGGCTATATACAGGGTATTACGGTACAGAGTCAATGTGGAGGTTATATACAGGGTATTACGGTACAGAGTCAATGTGGAGGCTATATACAGGGTATTACGGTACAGAGTCAATGTGGAGGTTATATACAGGGTATTACGGTACAGAGTCAATGTGGAGGCTATATACAGGGTAACAGTACAGAGTCAATGTGGAGGCTACATACAGGGTGTTACGGTACAGAGTCAATGTGGAGGCTATATACAGGGTATTACGGTACAGAGTCAATGTGGAGGCTATATACAGGGTATTACGGTACAGAGTCAATATGGAGGCTATATACAGGATGTACCAGTACAGAGTCAATATGGAGACTATATACAGGGGGTGCCGGTACAGAGTCAATGTGGAGGTTATATACAGGGGTACCAGTACAGAGTCAATGTGGAGGCTATATACAGGGGGTACCAGTACAGAGTCAATGTGGAGGCTATATACAGGGGGTACCAGTACAGAGTCAATGTGGAGGCTATATACAGGGTGTTACAGAGTCAATGTGGAGACTATGTACAGGGTACCAGTACAGAGTCAATGTGGAGGCTATATACAGGGGGTGCCGGTACAGAGTCAATGTGGAGGTTATATACAGGGGTACCAGTACAGAGTCAATGTGGAGGCTATATACAGGGGGTACCAGTACAGAGTCAATGTGGAGGCTATATACAGGGGTACCAGTACAGAGTCAATGTGGAGGCTATATACAGGGTGTTACAGAGTCAATGTGGAGACTATATACAGGGTACCAGTACAGAGTCAATGTGGAGGCTATATACAGGGGGTGCCGGTACAGAGTCAATGTGGAGACTATATACAGGGTACCAGTACAGAGTCAATGTGGAGGCTATATACAGGAGGTACCAGTACAGAGTCAATGTGGAGGCTATATACAGGAGGTACCAGTGCAGAGTCAATGTGGAGGCTATATACAGGAGGTACCAGTACAGAGTCAATGTGGAGGCTATATACAGGAGGTACCAGTACAGAGTCAATGTGGAGGCTATATACAGGAGGTACCAGTACAGAGTCAATGTGGAGGCTATATACAGGAGGTACCAGTACAGAGTCAATGTGGAGGTCTATATACAGGAGGTACCAGAACAGAGTCAATGTGGAGGCTATATACAGGAGGTACCAGTACAAAGTCAATGTGGAGGCTATATACAGGAGGTACCAGTACAGAGTCAATGTGGAGGCTACATACAGGAGGTACCAGTACAGAGTCAATGTGGAGGCTATATACAGGATGTACCAGTACAGAGTCAATGTGGAGGTTATATACAGGGGTACCAGTACAGAGTCAATGTGGAGGCTATATACAGGGGGTACCAGTACAGAGTCAATGTGGAGGCTATATACAGGGGTACCAGTACAGAGTCAATGTGGAGGCTATATACAGGGTGTTACAGAGTCAATGTGGAGACTATATACAGGGTACCAGTACAGAGTCAATGTGGAGGCTATATACAGGGGGTGCCGGTACAGAGTCAATGTGGAGACTATATACAGGGTACCAGTACAGAGTCAATGTGGAGGCTATATACAGGAGGTACCAGTACAGAGTCAATGTGGAGGCTATATACAGGAGGTACCAGTGCAGAGTCAATGTGGAGGCTATATACAGGAGGTACCAGTCCAGAGTCAATGTGGAGGCTATATACAGGAGGTACCAGTACAGAGTCAATGTGGAGGCTATATACAGGAGGTACCAGTACAGAGTCAATGTGGAGGCTATATACAGGAGGTACCAGTACAGAGTCAATGTGGAGGTCTATATACAGGAAGTACCAGAACAGAGTCAATGTGGAGGCTATATACAGGAGGTACCAGTACAAAGTCAATGTGGAGGCTATATACAGGAGGTACCAGTACAGAGTCAATGTGGAGGCTACATACAGGAGGTACCAGTACAGAGTCAATGTGGAGGCTATATACAGGATGTACCAGTACAGAGTCAATGTGGAGGCTATATACAGGTGGTACCAGTACAGAGTCAATGTGGAGGCTATATACAGGGGGTACCAGTACAGAGTCAATGTGGAGGCTATATACAGGGGGTACTGGTACAGAGTCAATGTGGAGGCTATATACAGGGTACCAGTACAGAGTCAATTTGGAGGCTATATACAGGGGGTACCAGTACAGAGTCAATGTGGAGGCTATATACAGGGGGTACCAGTACAGAGTCAATGTGGAGGCTATATACAGGGGGGGTACTGGTACAGAGTCAATGTGGAGGCTATATACAGGGTACCAGTACAGAGTCAATGTGGAGGCTATATACAGGTTACCAGTACAGAGTCAATATGGAGGCTATATACAGGGTGTTACGGTACAGAGTCAATGTGGAGGCTATATACAGGAGGTACCAGTACAGAGTCAATGTGGAGGTCTATATACAGGAGGTACCAGAACAGAGTCAATGTGGAGGCTATATACAGGAGGTACCAGTACAAAGTCAATGTGGAGGCTATATACAGGAGGTACCAGTACAGAGTCAATGTGGAGGCTACATACAGGAGGTACCAGTACAGAGTCAATGTGGAGGCTATATACAGGATGTACCAGTACAGAGTCAATGTGGAGGCTATATACAGGTGGTACCAGTACAGAGTCAATGTGGAGGCTATATACAGGGGGTACCAGTACAGAGTCAATGTGGAGGCTATATACAGGGGGTACTGGTACAGAGTCAATGTGGAGGCTATATACAGGGTACCAGTACAGAGTCAATTTGGAGGCTATATACAGGGGGTACCAGTACAGAGTCAATGTGGAGGCTATATACAGGGGGTACCAGTACAGAGTCAATGTGGAGGCTATATACAGGGGGGGTACTGGTACAGAGTCAATGTGGAGGCTATATACAGGGTACCAGTACAGAGTCAATGTGGAGGCTATATACAGGTTACCAGTACAGAGTCAATATGGAGGCTATATACAGGGTGTTACGGTACAGAGTCAATGTGGAGGCTATATACAGGGTACCAGTACAGAGTCAATGTGGAGGCTATATACAGGGGGTACCAGTACAGAGTCAATGTGGAAGCTATATACAGGGTACCAGTACAGAGTCAATGTGGAGGCTATATACAGGGGGTACCGGTACAGAGTCAATGTGGAGACTATATACAGGGTGTTACGGTACAGAGTCAACGTGGAGGCTATATACAGGGTACCAGTACAGAGTCAATGTGGAGGCTATATAGGGGGTACCAGTACAGAGTCAATGTGGAAGCTATATACAGGGTACCAGTACAGAGTCAATGTGGAGGCTATATACAGGGGGTACCGGTACAGAGTCAATGTGGAGACTATATAGAGGGGGTACCGGTACAGAGTCAATGTGGAGACTATATGCAGGGTACCAGTACAGAGTCAATGTGGAGGCTATATACAGGGGGTACCAGTACAGAGTCAATGTGGAGGCTATATACAGGAGGTACCAGTGCAGAGTCAATGTGGAGGCTATATATCAAATCAAATCAAATCAAATGTATTTATATAGCCCTTCGTACATCAGCTGATATCTCAAAGTGCTGTACAGAAACCCAGCCTAAAACCCCAAACAGCAAGCAATGCAGGTGTATACAGGGGGTACCGGTACAGAGTCAATGTGGAGACTATATACAGGGTACCAGTACAGAGTCAATGTGGAGGCTATATACAGGGTACCAGTACAGAGTCAATGTGGAGGCTATATACAGGAGGTACCAGTACAGAGTCAATGTGGAGGCTATATACAGGAGGTACCAGTGCAGAGTCAATGTGGAGGCTATATACAGGAGGTACCAGTACAGAGTCAATGTGGAGGCTATATACAGGAGGTACCAGTACAGAGTCAATGTGGAGGCTATATACAGGAGGTACCAGTACAGAGTCAATGTGGAGGCTATATACAGGAGGTACCAGTACAGAGTCAATGTGGAGGCTATATACAGGAGGTACCAGTACAGAGTCAATGTGGAGGCTATATACAGGAGGTACCAGTACAGAGTCAATGTGGAGGCTATATACAGGAGGTACCAGTACAGAGTCAATGTGGAGGCTATATACAGGATGTACCAGTACAGAGTCAATGTGGAGGCTATATACAGGTGGTACCAGTACAGAGTCAATGTGGAGGCTATATACAGGGGGTACCAGTACAGAGTCAATGTGGAGGCTATATACAGGGGGTACTGGTACAGAGTCAATGTGGAGGCTATATACAGGGTACCAGTACAGAGTCAATTTGGAGGCTATA
>NC_034178.2:70639266-70701766 GCF_002021735.2 Oncorhynchus kisutch
ATGGATAATGTAACACTGTGGCATGGATAATGTAACACTGTAGCATGGATAATGTAACACTGTGGTGTGGATAATGCAACACTGAGGCATGGATAATGTAACACTGTGGCATGGTTAATGTAACACTGCGGCATGGATAATGTAACACGGTGGCATGGATAATGTAGCACGGTGGCATGGATAATGTAACACTGTGGCATGGATAATGTAACACCGTGGCATGGATAATGCAACACTGTGGCATGGATAATGTAACACTGTGGCATGGTTAATGTAACACTGTGGCATGGATAATGTAAAACGGTGGCATGGATAATGTAACACTGTGGCATGGTTAATGTAACACTGTGGCATGGATAATGTAACACGGCGGCATGGATAATGTAACACTGTGGCATGGGTAATGTAACACTGTGGCATGGATAATGTAACACTGTGGCATGGATAATGCAACACTGTGACATGGATAATGTAACACTGTGGCATGGTTAATGTAACACTGTGGCATGGATAATGTAACACGGCGGCATGGATAATGTAACACTGTGGCATGGATAATGTAACACTGTGGCACGGATAATGTAACACTGTAGCATGGTTAATGTAACACTGTGGTATGGTTAATGTAACACTGTGGCATGGTTAATGTAACACTGTGGCATGGATAATGTAACACGGTGGCATGGATAATGTAACACTGTGGCATGGTTAATGTAACACTGTGGCATGGATAATGTAACACGGCGGCATGGATAATGTAACACTGTGGCATGGATAATGCAACACTGTGACATGGATAATGTAACACTGTGGCATGGTTAATGTAACACTGTGGCATGGATAATGTAACACGGCGGCATGGATAATGTAACACTGTGGCATGGGTAGTGTAACACTGTGGCATGGATAATGTAACACTGTGGCATGGATAATGTAACACTGTGGCATGGATAATGTAACACTGTGGCACGGATAATGTAACACTGTAGCATGGTTAATGTAACACTGTGGTATGGTTAATGTAACACTGTGGCATGGTTAATGTAACACTGTGGCATGGATAATGTAACACGGTGGCATGGATAATGTAACACTGTGGCATGGTTAATGTAACACTGTGGCATGGATAATGTAACACGGCGGCATGGATAATATAACACTGTGGCATGGATAATGTAACACTGTGGCATGGATAATGTAACACTGTGGCATGGATAATGCAACACGGTGGCATGGATAATGTAACACTGTGGCATGGTTAATGTAACACTGCGGCATGGATAATGTAACACGGTGGCATGGATAATGTAACACTGTGGCATGGTTAATGTAACACTGTGGCATGGATAATGTAACACGGTGGCATGGATAATGTAACACTGTGGCATGGGTAATGTAACACTGTGGCATGGATAATGTAACACTGTGGCATGGATAATGCAACACTGTGACATGGATAATGTAACACTGTGGCATGGTTAATGTAACACTGTGGCATGGATAATGTAACACGGCGGCATGGATAATGTAACACTGTGGCATGGGTAGTGTAACACTGTGGCATGGATAATGTAACACTGTGGCACGGATAATGTAACACTGTGGCATGGATAATGTAACACTGTGGCATGGATAATGTAACACTGTGGTATGGTTAATGTAACACTGTGGCATGGATAATGTAACACTGCGGCATGGATAATGTAACACTGTTGCATGGATAATGTAACACTGCGGCACGGATAATGTAACACTGTGGTATGGTTAATGTAACACTGTGGCATGGATAATGTAACACTGTGGCATGGTTAATGTAACACTGTGGCACGGATAATGTAACACTGTGGCATGGTTATTGTAACGCTGTGGCACGGATAATGTAACACTGTGGCATGGTTAATGTAACACTGTGGCATGGTTAATGTAACACTGTGCCGCGGATAATGTAACACTGTGGCACGGGTAATGTAACGCTGTGGCACGGATAATGTAACACTGTGGCATGGTTAATGTAACACTGTGGCATGGTTAATGTAACACTGTGGCACGGGTAATGTAACACTGTGGCACGGGTTATGTAACACTGTGGCACGGATAATGTAACACTGTGGCACGGCTAATGTAACACTGTGGCACGGATAATGTAACACTGTGGCATGGCTAATGTAACACTATGGCATGGTTAATGTTACACTATAACATTGGCTAACGTATCACTGTGGCACGGCTAATGTAACACTGTGGCATGGCTAATGTAACACTGTGGCATGGATAGTGAAACATTGTGACATGGATAATGTAACTATGGCATGCTAACATGCCAGCTGTGGTCACACTGTTGTTTTAAACAAATGAACTATCCTCGCCTCATCTCTGTACTAAATAGCATGGGTTGATCCAATTTTTCAGTCTGCTGGGTAAGAGGATATTGGTATTAATTGTGAACCAGGGCCTGTGTGTGTGTGTGTGTGTGTGTGTGTGTGTGTGTGTGTGTGTGTGTGTGTGTGTGTGTGTGTGTGTGTGTGTGTGTGTGTGTGTGTGTGTGTGTGTGTGTGTGTGTGTGTGTGAGAGAGACTGTGTGTGTGTGTGAGTGTTGGTAATCCAAATATGAAGTGTGTGTGTGTGTGTGTGTGTGTGTGTGTGTGTGTGTGTGTGTGTGTGTGTGTGTGTGTGTGTGTGTGTGAGTGTGCACGTGTGCGCTTGCGTGTGTGTACAGTACCATTAAATGTTTGGACACACCTACTCATTCAAGGGTTTTTCATATGTTCTACATTGTAGAATAATATCGAAGACATCAAAACTATGAAATAACACGTGGATTCATGTAGTAACCAAAATAAGTGTCAAACAAATCAAAATATATTTTATTTTTGAGATTCTGTAAAGTAGACGCCCTTTGCCTTGCTGACTGCTTTGTATACTCTTGGCATTCTCTCAACCAGCTTCATGAGGTAGTCACCTGGAATGCATTTTGAGCCTATCAGTTGTGCTGTGACAAGGTAGGGGGGTAAACAGAAGATAGTCCTATTTGGTAAAATACCAAGTCTATAATATGGCAAGAACAGCTCAAATAAGCAAAGAGAAATGACAGTCAATCATTACTTTAAGACATGAAGTTCAGTCAATCGGAAAAATATCATGAACTTTGAAATTGTCTTCAAGTGCAGTCGCAAAAACCATCAAGCGTTATGATGAAACTGGCTCTCATGAGGACCGCCACAGGAAAGGAAGACCCAGAATTACCTCTGCTGCAGAGGATAAGTTCATTAGAGTTAATTGCACCTTAGATTGGAGCCCAAATAAAATCTTCACAGAGTTCAAGTAACAGACACATCTCAACATCAACTGTTCAGAGGAAACTGCATGAATCAGGTCTTCATGTTCGAATTGATGCAAAGAAACCACCACTAAAGGAATCTAATAATAAGAAGAGACTTGCTTGGGCCAAGAAACACGAGCAATGGACATTAGACCGGTGGAAATCTATCCTTTGGTCTGATGAGTCCAAATTTTTTATTTTGGGTTCCAGCCAACATGTCTTTGTGAGACGCAGAGATCATCTGTTCACCAACTCTGCGTCTCACAAAGACATGTCGGTTGGAACCCAAAATTTTAAATTTGGACTCATCATACCAAAGGATAGATTTCCACCGTGAAGCATGGAGGAGGAGGTGTAATGTTGTGTGGGTGCTTTGCTGGTGACACCGTTGGTGATTTATTTCGAATTCAAGGCACACTTAACAAGAATACACCATCCCATCTGGTTTGCGCTTGGTGGGACTATCATTTCTTTTCAATAGGACAATGATCCAAAACAACTCCAGGCTGTGTAAGGGCTATTTGACCAAGAAGGAAAGTGATGGAGTGATGCATCAGATGACCTGGCCTCCACAATCACCCGACCTCAACCCAGTTGAGATGTTTTGGGATGAGTATGACCGCAGAGTGAAGATCTTCAGTATTATTCGGCAATGTAGAAAATAGAAAAACCCTTGAATGAGTAGGTGTGTCCAAACCTTTGACTGGTACCGTATATATATATATTTTCTTTTAAAGATTCCGTGAAGATTTGTTGTTTTCCCCAGTGTTGATGCTTGATTTAACCAAGGTAAACTTCATGTGGGATCATGACTTTCTTATTAAACATTATTCTTTGGATAGACTTGGGAAGTAATTTCATTGTTTGAATTCTTTGGTCATTATGAGTGACATGACTTAACCAAATGTTCTATCTGCCCAGTGAAGATCCCATCTGTCATGAAAATGGGAAGTGATATAACAAAACTAACACTTCGTTATGAACCATCCCTCTTTTCTAAAATACAATTACTTATCCAGCCCTGTCATCTGAATTACCTGACGTTTTGTTTTGGCCTGCAGCACATTACAGTGTGTGTGTGTGTGTGTGTCGAGCCAACACCAGCTTATTATGATGCTTCAAATTAGTTATCCTTTGATTGCCCTTCGTCTGCATCTGAATTGATCATTTGTTTTCATCCATACAGAGACCCTTCATTAACTGTTAAGATGAGGTGTTACTGTTGAGATGAGATACAACAACACGAAGAATATTTGCAACCTGAAGAAACTACAATAGTAATTTTAAAATGGTTTATACAGCATCCTTGTCTGTCTTTAGGCATAAACCAAGGGTTGTTTTAAAATGGTTTATAAAGCAGCCTTGTCTGTCTTTAGGCATAAACCAAGGGTTGTTTTAAAATGATTTATATAGCATCCTTGTCTGTCTTTAGGCATAAACCAAGGGTTGTTTTAAAATGGTTTATATAGCATCCTTGTCTGTCTTTAGGCATAAACCAAGGGTTGTTTTAAAATGGTTTATAAAGCATCCTTGTCTGTCTTTAGGCATAAACCAAGGGTTGTTTTAAAATGGTTTATACAGCATCCTTGTCTGTCTTTAGGCATAAACCAAGGGTTGTTTTAAAATGGTTTATAAAGCATCCTTGTCTGTCTTTAGGCATAACCCAAGGGTTGTTTTAAAATGGTTTATACAGCATCCTTGTCTGTCTTTAGGCATAACCCAAGGGTTGTTTTAAAATGGTTTATACAGCATCCTTGTCTGTCTTTAGGCACATACAAATAATTGAAATAGTCGTATCATGAAAACAACAAAAAATCGAATCCTAATCAATACATCACAATAAATCAATGTTACACAGCATCTTAATCATGAACAGATATACAGTGGGGAGAACAAGTATTTGAATACACTGCCAATTTTGCAGGTTTTCCTACTTACAAAGCATGTAGAGGTCTGTAATTTTTATCATAGGTACACTTCAACTGTGAGAGACGGAATCTAAAACAAAAATCCTGAAAATCACATTGTATGATTTTTAAGTTTTTGGTTGCAAAATTCTGCAATAATATCCTCACTGTACAAATAAAGCATGCAGAACAGAAATAGGCCGATTCCCGCTAATTATCAAAATCCAGAAAATAGCCGTTAAATTCTACAACCACCTAAAAGGAAGCAATTTCCAAACCTTCCATAACAAATCCACCAGCTGGTCCTGGGGCTCTGTTTACAAACACAAACAGATCCCACAGAGCCCCAGGACAGAAACACAATTAGACCCAACCAAATCATTAGAAAACAAAGAGATAATTACTTGACACGTTGGAAAGAATAAACCAAAAAACTGAGCAAACTAGAATGCTATTTGGCACTAAACAGAAACTAAACAGTGGCAGAATACCTGACCAATGTGACTGAAAATTAAGGAAAGCTTTGACTATGTACAGAATCAGTGAGCATAGCCTTGCTATTTAGAAAGCCCGCCTTAGGCAGACCTGGCACTTCCTTACCTCCTGCCAAATGTATGACCATATTTGAGACACATATTACCCTCAGATTACACAGACCCATAAATAATTTGAAAAACAAACCCAATTTTTATTAACTCCCATATCTATTGGGAGTGCCATCACAGAAGCAAGATTTGTGACCTGTTGCCACAAGAAAAGGGCAACCAGTGAACAACAAACACCATTGTACAACCCATATTTATGTTGATTTATTTTCCCTTTTGTACTTTAACTATCTGAACATAAAATGACATGTGAAATGTCTTTATTATTTTGGAACTTGTGAGTGTAATGTTTACTATTATTTATTTTATTATTTCAATTTATTTTGATCTATTTCACTTGATTTAGCAATGTAAACCTATGTTTCCCATGCCAATAAAACCCCTCTTGAGAAAGAGAGAGAGAAAGAAAGAGAGTGATAAAGAGAAGTAGAGAGGGAAAGTGAGGAGAACAGGGGAAACAGGGGAAGAAGTTAACAGGGAAACAGTAGATCAGGGGAGCCTCTGCTCTAAACAGCAGTACCTCACCATGCTCCCATGCAGGTCACGGCAGCCTCAGATCACACACACACACACACACACACACACACACACACACACACACACACACACACACACACACACACACACACACACACACACACACACACACACACACACACACACACACACACACACACACACACACACACACAATGCAGTCTAAACAACAGTCTAGTCTTAACAGCAGTTTCTCCTCAGCCATACAGTGGCTACAGCAGCTTATTGATGTCTAGTTGTTTGTCAGCATTCCACGTCTAGATGGACTGTATCACCACCCTGGATGGTTCCGACCTTGAATATGTGGACATCAATAAGTACCTAGGTGTCTGGCTAGACTGTAAACTCTCCTTCCAGACTCATATCAAACATCTCCAATCTAAAATCAAATCTAGAGTCGGCTTTCTATTCCGCAACAAAGCCTCCTTCACTCACGCCGCCAAACTTACCCTAGTAAAACTGACTATCCTGCCGATCCTTGACTTCGGCGATGTCATCTACAAAATAGCTTCCAATACTCTACTCAGCAAACTGGATGCAGTTTATCACAGTGCCATCCGTTTTGTTACTAAAGCACCTTATACCACCCACCACTGCGACCTGTATGCTCTAGTCGGCTGGCCCTCGCTACATATTCGTCGCCAGACCCACTGGCTCCAGGTCATCTACAAGTCCATGCTAGGTAAAGCTCCGCCTTATCTCAGTTCACTGATCACGATTTCAACACCCACCCGTAGCACGCGCTCCAGCAGGTGTATCTCACGGATCATCCCTAAAGCCAACACCTCTTTGGCCGCCTTTCCTTCCAGTTCTCTGCTGCCTGTGACTGGAACAAATAGCAAAAATCGCTGAAGTTGGAGACTTTCATCTCCCTCACCATCTTTAAACATCTGCTATCTGAGCAGCTAACCAATCGCTGCAGCTGATCATAGTCTATCGGTAAATAGCCTACCCAATTTACCTACCTCATCCCCATACTGTTTTTATTTATTTACTTTTCTGCTCTTTTGCACACCAATATCTCTACCTGTACAAGACCATCTGATCATTTATCACTCCAGTGTTAATCTGCTAAATTATAATTATTCGCCTACCTCCTCATGCCTTTTTGCACACAATGTATATAGACTATTTTCTTTTCTTTTTTCTACTGTGTTATTGACTTGTTAATTGTTTACTCCTTGTGTAACTCTGTGTTGTTGTCTGTTCACTCTGCTATGCTTTATCTTGGCCAGGTCGCAGTTGTAAATGAGAACTTGTTCTCAACTAGCCTAGCTGGTTAAATAAAGGTGTTCTCAACTAGCCTAGCTGGTTAAATAAAGGTGTTCTCAACTAACCTACCTGGTTAAATAAAGGTGTTCTCAACTAGCCTAGCTGGTTAAATAAAGGTGTTCTCAACTAGCCTACCTGGTTAAATAAAGGTGTTCTCAACTAGCCTAGCTGGTTAAATAAAGGTGTTCTCAACTAGCCTAGCTGGTTAAATAAAGGTGTTCTCAACTAGCCTAGCTGGTTAAATAAAGGTGTTCTCAACTAGCCTAGCTGGTTAAATAAAGGTGTTCTCAACTAGCCTAGCTGGTTAAATAAAGGTGTTCTCAACTAGCCTAGCTGGTTAAATAAAGGTGTTCTCAACTAGCCTAGCTGGTTAAATAAAGGTGAAATAAAATAAATCAATATAAATTCACTGCCACTACAACACAAACATCCACTTGGAAGATAGATAGAACAGTTCCTGTTTGTTTTGTTGTTTGTTGTTGGTTGTTTGTTGTTTTGTTGTTTTGTTGTTTTGTTGTTTGTTGTTGTTGTTGTTTGTTATGTTGTTGTTTGTTGTTTGCTACATTATCAATATGGTGAATATGGTTTTGTTGTTTTGTTGTTTTGTTGTTTGTTGTTTGTTGTTTGCTACATTATCAATATGGTGAATATGGTTTTGTTCTTTTGTTCTTTGCTGTTTGTTGTTTGCTACATTATCAATATGGTGAATATGGTTTTGTTGTTTTGTTGTTTAGTTGTTTTGTTGTTTTGTTGTTTGCTACATTATTCATGCTGCATTAAATAAACTCTCCCAGACTGTCACCAGGCAAGGGCAATCTGATTCTTTCTGATACATAACTATTGTCCCTTTCACACCATATGACCATATGACAAGTTTCTCAACAACATATCTTCTCTTTCATCTGATGTCTTCATCAGCTTCAGTTATTCAAACCTTCAGACTACAATCCTTTAAAAGGAGTCATGAAGAAACAACAGAGAAGAAAAAGAAGAATCCCCACCAAAGTGTCCGATTTCAAATGGGCTTTTCAGAGAAAGCACTACAAACGATTATGTTAGGTCTCCACCAAACCACAATAAGCACAGCCATTTTCCAGCAAAATACAGCATTCACAAAAAGCATAAATAAAGATAAAATGAATCACTAACCTTTGATGATCTTCATCAGATGACACTCATAGGACTTCATGTTACACAATACATGCATGTTTCGTTTGATAAAGTTCATATTTATATAAAAAAATTGGAGTTTACATTGGCTATTTAGATTCACTAGTTCCAAAAAACATCAAGTGATTTTGCATAGCCACATCGTTTCAACAGAAATACTCATCATAAATGTAGATGATACACATGGAATTATAGATATACCTCTCCTTAATGCAACCACTGTGTCAGATTTCAATTTTTTTTTACGGAAAAAGCAACCCATGCAATAATCTGAGACGGCACTCAGAACAGTAGCCAAATTAGCCTCCATGTTGGAGTCAACAGAAACCAGAAAATACATGATAAATGTTTCCTTACCTTTGATAGAACTTCATCAGAATGCAGTTCTAGAAATCCCAGGTCCACAATAAATGCATGATTAGTTCGAAAATGTCCGTTATTTATGTCCAATTAGCTTCTTTGGTTAGTGCGCGTTTGGTAAACAATTCCAAAGTCACAAAGCGCATCCGTGACGAAATGTCAAAAAGTTCCGTAACAGTCAGTAGAAACATGTCAAACGATGTACTGAATCAATCTTTAGAATGTTGTTTACATATATCTTGAATAACGTTCCAACCGGAGAATTAGAATGACTTCAGATGAGCGGTGGAACGCAAGTCCTTCCCCTGTGAACGCGTCTGGTGAAAGCATGGTCCACTCATGGCTGTGGTGACTATTTCCTGTGTCAATCGACCCCCCTTCACATTAGAGTCATCAGACAGTTCTATTGACTGCTGACATCTAGTGGAAGGCGTAGGAAGTGAAAACTCATCCATATCTCGTTGTAATTTCGTTGAAAATATGCGACCTCCAGAAGAAAAAAAACATGAAGTGGAATTTCTCAGGTTTTTGCCTGGTATATGAGTTCTGTTATACTCACAGACATAATTCAAACAGTTTTAGAAACTTCAGAGTGTTTTCTATCCAAAACTAATAATAATATGCAAATATTAAGCAACTATGACTGAGGAGCAGGTCGTTTGATATGGGCACCATTCATCCAAGCTACTCAATACTGTCCCTGCAGCCATAAAAGTTAACTGGCCAAACCCAGACGACGCTGGGCTAATTGTGCACCGTCCTATGGGACTCCCAATCACGGCCAAATGTGATACAGCCTGGATTCGAACCAGGGACTGTAGTGACACCCCTTGCACTAAGATGCAGTGCCGAAGACCGCTGTGCCACACAGGAGCAAAAATAATGTTGTATGTTTTCCCCCAGACACAATTTTCTCATCAATTTGTATCGCAGTCCCAACAGAGCATGAGAAGACTTTGCCTTTGTTTTTGGTTAATTTTGTAAAAAGCCAATTTGATATTTGCTCAGTACATTGTTTTCACTGAGGAAGTGTACAAGTCTGCTGTTAATGATAATGCATATGATTTTCCCAAGGTTGCTGTTGACTCATATCCCACAGTAGTTATTGGGATGAAATGTTTCTCCACTTTTGTGGATTGGGGGTGATCAGTCCTTGGTTCCAAATATTGGGGAATATGCCAGAGCTGAGGATGATGTTAAAGAGTTTAAGTTTAGCCATTTGGAATTTGTTGTCTGTATATTGTGTCATTTCATTGAGGATACCATCAACACCACAGGACTTTTTGGAATGGAGGTTTTGTATTTTGTCATGTTCATTCAATGTAATTGGAGAATCCAGTGGGTTCCGGTAGTCTTTAATAGTTGATTCTAAGATTTTTATTTGATCATGTATATCTTTTTTCTGTTTGTTATTTGTTATAGATAGATTATATGGAAAAAGATTGGAGAAGTTTTGGTTAGATAACTCTTCATGTCGTTGATTGTTTAGTGTTTTCCAATTGTCCCTTCACCGCTCCTCCCCATCTCCACCCCCAAAAGGATCAAAACACCAGACAGACAGGTAGCCTCCATCTTTTTTTTGTTAAAGATCAATCAACTGTGTGGTTGGCTGACAAATATTTGTCTGAGTGGCAACAACAGGCAGGAGAGACAGGGCGGCAGGGTGCAGGAGGGCCCAAGGGGATGGGTTAAAGAGGTGAGGAGTTGCCAGGGACAGGCTGAGGGGCACAGATCCCCTTTATTCCCCCCCCCCATGGGATACCTTTGTGGTGTCGGGGCAGGTTTAGGATTCCGCTCACAAACCTCCCCTCTTAGGAAGGTCAGGACACAGATTGGTAGACATGTTGGCATTACAGATTTAAAGGACAGAAAGTGGTTCAGCTACAGTAGAGGAGAGAGAGAGAGAGATAACAGAGAGAGAGAGAGAGAGAAAGAGAGAGTGTGTGTGTGTGTGTGTGTGTGTGTGTGTGTGTGTGTGTGTGTGTGTGTGTGTGTGTGTGTGTGTGTGTGTGTGTGTGTGTGTGTGTGTGTGTGTGTGTGTGTCATACAGGTATGAGTGGCAAAGTGGAAGATGGTAGAATAGAGAATTAAAGGAAAACCCTGCGGAGAAAGAGAGTGCATGTCTGTATCTGTGTGTCAGAGTGGTCAGGTGGAAGATATTAAAGGCAAGGTAACCATGGAAATCATTGAATAGCAACAACACACTAAACTTTTTATAATCACAGGCCTCAAACTTTGAGAGTTCACAAGTTTCTTTACGAGACCTACATATCTTTCATAATGGTGATAACCCTTCTGTAAACTTCCTCTGCTTTCAGTAGTACCAACAAAATAATACAATAACATTTAGTTAATGATCACCACCAGCCGTGCAAATATATGATTCATTTGATATTCTGATGATTTTTGTTTGTTTATGCTCACCACATATCCCTGGGGCTCTGAGTTATGCTGCTGCGTTCAGCACACTGGTTTGGAAATGAGGGAGAGAAAAAGAGAGAGAGAGAGAGAGAGAGTGAGACAGAGAGAGAGAGTGTGGAAACGAGAGAGAGGGAGAGAGAGGGAACAAGAGAGAGAGAGGGGGAAAGAGGGAACAAGAGAGAGAGAGGGGGAAAGAGGGAACAAGAGAGAGAGAGAGAGGGGGAAAGAGAGAGAGATGGGGAATGGGAGGGGGGATGGGGGATGAGAGAGAAGGAGAGGGAACAAGAGGGAAGGAGAGGGAAGGAGAGGGAAAGAGGGAAAGGGAGCGAGGGGGAACGAGAGCGAGAATGAGAGAGAGAGGGGGAACGAGAGGGAACGAGAGCGAGAATGAAAGAGAGAGGGGGAAGGAGAGAGAGAGGGAACGAGAGAGAGAGAGAGAACAACAGAAAGAGAGGGAGATAGGGAAAGAGGCAGCAACATGCTGCAGGAGGGGAGGCTCAGTCTGGCAATAAGAGGGGAGGCTCAGTCTGGCAATAAGAGGGGAGGCTCAGTCTGGTAATAAGAGGGGAGGCTCAGTCTGGCAATAAGAGGGGAGGCTCAGTCTGGTAATAAGAGGGGAGGCTCAGTCTGGCAATAAGAGGGGAGGCTCAGTCTGGTAATAAGAGGGGAGGCTCAGTCTGGCAATAAGAGGGGAGGCTCAGTCTGGTAATAAGAGGGGAGGCTCAGTCTGGTAATAAGAGGGGAGGCTCAGTCTGGTAATAAGAGAGGAGGCTCAGTCTGGTAACAAGAGGGGAGGCTCAGTCTGGTAATAAGAGGGGAGGCTCAGTCTGGTAATAAGAGAGGAGGCTCAGTCTGGTAATAAGAGGGGAGGCTCCGTCTGGTAATAAGAGGGGAGGCTCAGTCTGGTAATAAAAGGGGAGGCTCCGTCTGGTAATAAGAGGGGAGGCTCAGTCTGGTAATTAGAGAGGAGGCTCAGTCTGGTAATAAGAGGGGATGCTCAGTCTGGTAATAAGAGAGGAGGCTCAGTCTGGTAATAAGAGGGGAGGCTCCGTCTGGTAATAAGAGGGGAGGCTCCGTCTGGTAATAAGAGGGGAGGCTCAGTGTGGTAATAAGAGAGGAGGTTCAGTCTGGTAATAAGAGGGGAGGCTCAGTCTGGTAATAAGAGGGGAGGCTCCGTCTGGTAATAAGAGAGGAGGCTCCGTCTGGTAATAAGAGAGGAGGTTACCTCTTACATTTGAGTCATTTAGCTGCAGATGGTCATATCCAGAGCCACTGACATTAGTTTGGGGTGGATATAGAAGGAAAGGTTGCCGTGGTCACCACTGAAAAGGGCCATGGAAGCCAGAGAGTTAGTTCTGCTAATTACAGCTAGCTAGCTCTGTCTTTGTAGAGGCCATTTGATGGATAAGCTTTCCATTCATGTCAAAACCTCAGGCATGACACATGATAGAGCAAAACACAGAAACCTACTCATGGCAACACATTGCAAGAGGAGAAGCTCACCTTAGGTATAGTGAAGGCTGGCCCTGGTCATGTTGCAGAGGCCCCTTGAAGACATGAATGTGGTTCTGCTATTTAAAACTAACTAGCTCTGTCTTTGTACTGCTCTAAACCCCTGTCTCCCCCTGGTTGAGGTTTGATTACACACCCCAACATTCCCCTGGTTGAGATCTTCATACAGGTTAGTTATGTTTTGTTCTGGTTGGTTCTGTATAGTGTTCATTGATCAGGTGATGTGGTGAGTTACTCACACTGTCTTCTGGGATGGAACAGAAAAAGGTGATTGAGGTCTCTGTGGTGTGTCCCAGAGAGACGTATGAACCTAAAGTGTGTGTGTGTTTGTGCATTGTGTATGTGTGTGTGTTTGTGTGTGTGTTTGTGCATTGTGTATGTGCGTGTGTTTGTGTGTGTGTTTGTGTGTCTGTGTCAGAGAGAGGTTTGAGAGGTCACTCAGATGGTTAGCGTTCACCATGGGTCAGTCATATACACTACTGTTCAAAAGTTTGGGGTCACTTAGAAATGTCTTTGTTTTTGAAAGAGAAGCCAATTTTTTGTCCATTAAAATAACATACAATTTATCAGAAATACAGTGTAGACATTGTTAATGTTGTAAATGACTATTGTAGCTGGAAACGGCAGATTTTTTTATGGAATATCTACATAGGCGTACGGAGGGCCATTATCAGCAACCATCACTCCTGTGTTCCAAGAACTAAAACAATGGGGTGTGTGGGGTTGTCTATAATGAAGAAAGTGATCTGTTCTGAATGGGTGTCATGGGTCAGAAAAGAAACAGGACCAGTAATGTGATGTGCGAGCCCTGTCCCTACTGGATGATTATCCAGGGCTTGGTACCTTCCATGAACATGGTACCTTTTGGCACTCCAAAAGGTCACAAATTGTCCTTTTGTTCGACAATGTCCTTTTATAAATCCAGAAAAATTCAGTTTAGCTGGCGCGCTTCTGTCAATAATCCACACAGTTTCCCTCCATGCATACAAATTGAATTCCAAACGTTACTAATTAACTTTTCCAAACAAGTCAAACAACGTTTATAATCAAACCTTAGGTGCTGTCACGCCTTGGTCATTGTATTTTGTGTTTTCGTTATATATTTGGTCAGGCCAGGATGTGACAGGGGTTTATGTTATTGTATTTCGTATTGGGGTTTGTAGTATTTGGGATCGCGGCTGATTAGGGGTTGATTATAGGCTTGGCTGCCTGAGGCGGTTCTCAATCAGCAGTCAGGTGATTCTCGTTGCCTCTGATTGGGAACCGTATTTAGGTAGCCTGAGTTTCGCTTTGTCTTTCGTGGGTGATTGTCCTATTTGTCTTGATGTCCTTGTTTATGTTAGTTGACACAAGTATAGGCTGTTTTCGGTTTTCGTTTCGTTTATTTGTTTTTGTAGTGTTCGTGTTTAGTTCGTGCTTTACGTTTGTCTAATAAACATGGATCGCAATCGACACGCTGCAGTTTGGTCCGACTCTCCTTCAACAAACGAAGAACGCCGTAACAGGTGCCCTAATACGTAAATAAACTATACAATTTAAGACGTAGAATCGTTATTGTCTTTACCGGAGAAAAATACCAAAGAATACGCTCTCTTACACGTGCTTGGAAACACTACAGCCAAAATGGGAGCCACATAGAAAAACGACAATTTCTGGCTCATTTTTACAAAACAAAACAGCCTAAAACTCTTTCTAACGACTATTGACATCTAATGGAAGCCCTAGGAACTGCAATCTGGGATGACTTGGCCTTATAATTAAAGTTACAGCCATTGAAAATAGAGGTAGGCTGAAATTATTTTGGGGGGAATGGTTTGTCCTCGGGGTTTCAGTCCTGTTATACTCACAGACATAATCCTTAAAGTTTTAGAAACTTCAGAGTGTTTTCTATCCAAATATACCAATTATATGCATACCCTAGCTTCCGGGCCTGAGTAACAGGCAGTTTTCTTTGGGCACGCTTTTCATCCGGACGTCAAAATGCTGCCCCCTATCCAAGAGAGGTTAACAAGAAATTTGTGGAGTGGTTGAAAAACGAGTTTTAATGACAGATATCAACACATCTTGACCACCAAAGTCCATTTGATGTCACAGCACTTTAAAAAAATCCTAGTTTTCAGTGGTTTACAGATGAGGATGTCTTTCTTAATTAATATTGTTAGGGCTAGGGTCCTTTTTTTCTCAATTTCCGCCTGACTGACTTGCCCAAAGTAATCTGCCTGTTACTCAGGTCCTGAAGTATATATGTATACTATATATATATGTATATATGGATATGCATATAATTGGTATCAATGGAAAGAAAACACCTTGGAGTTTGTAGAAATGTTATATAATGTAGGAGACTAAAACACAATTGATATGGTAGGAGACAATCCAAAGAAAAACCAACCAGAATGTTTTTTTTTTGAGAGCCCATGCTCTTACAATGGAATGTATAGGGAAATAATCTAGCTCCCAGGATGTAATTCCTATGACTTCCACTAGGTGTCAGTAGTCTTTGTTCCAGGATTCAGTCTTGGTTCTTCCAAATGAGTAATAGGAGTTTTACTACTGGGACAAAGTCTTGGAAATTTGATTATACGTGCTCGATGAAGAGGACACACACCTGTTAAAATCGTTTTCCCATTGAGCATACTTATTTCCTTATGAAATATTATAGTTTAATTACATTTTAGGGTATCTGAGGATTGAATAGAAACTTATTTTGACTTGTAGAAACAAAATTTTGCGGTAGATTTTTAGATTCCTATCTTGGCATGTTGAAGTTGATGGCGCCAACTAAACAGACTTTTTGGGATATAAAGAAGGATTTGATCTAACAAAAGAACACTACATGTTATAGCTGGGACCCTTTGGATGACAACACAGAGGAAGATTTTTGAAAAGTAAGTGAATATTTAATCGCTATTTGTGAATTTCTGAAACCTGTGCCTGTGGAAAAATATTTTGATGTGGAGGGCTGTCCTCAAACAATCACATGGCATGCTTTCGCTGTAATGCCTACTGTAAATCAGACAGTGCTGTTAGATTAACAAGAATTTAAGATTTCAACTGATATAAGACACTTGTATGTACCTACATGTTTAATATCCATAATTTCTATGATTATTTATTTGAATTGCGCACCCTCCAGTGCAGAACAGGTACCGAGTCAGTGTGGAGGCTACGTATATACAGGGGGCACCGGTACCGAGTCAGTGTGGAGGCTATATACAGGGGGCACCGGTACCGAGTCAGTGTGGAGGCTATATACAGGGTATTAAGGTACCGAGGCATAGATAATAAACAGCAGTGTACAAAAAGGAAGTTGGGGGGTCAATGTAAATTGTCTGATGGCAATTTTATTAATTGGTCAGCAGTCTTATGGCTTGGGGTAAAAAGGTGTTGAGGAGCCTTTTGGTCCTAGACTTGGCTCTCCAGTACCGCTTGTAGAATAGAAAACAGTCTACAACTTGGGTGACTGGAGTCTCTGACAATTTTATGGGCTTTCCTCTGACAACACCTACTGTACAGGTCCTGGATGACAGGAAGCTTGACCCCAGTGATGTACTGGGCCGTTCGCACTACCCTCTGTAGCGCCTTACGGTCAGATGCTGAGCAGTTGCCATACTAGGCAACTCTCGATGGTGCAGCTATAGAACCTTTTGAGGGTCTGAGGACCCATGCCAAATCTTTTCAGTCTTTCGAGGGGGAAAAGGTTTTGTTGTGCCCTATTCAAGACTGTCTTGGTATGTTTGGACCATGATAGTTTTTTGGTGATGTGGACACCAAGGAACATAAACTCTCAACCTGCTCCACTAAAGCCCCGTCGATGTTAATGGGGGCCTGTTCGGACAGCCTTTTCCTGTAGTCCACGATCAGCTCCTTGCTCACATTGAGGGAGAGGTTGTTGGCCTGGCACCACACTGCCAGGGCTCTGACCTCCTCCCTATAGGCTGTTGAGTTGACCCTGTTGTGTCATCAGAAAACGTAATGATAGTGTTGGAATCGTGTTTGGCCACGCAGTCTTGGGTGAACAGGGAGTACACAAGGGGGACTGAGGGGCCCCAGTGTTAAAGATCAGCGTGGCAGACATGTTGTTGCCTACTGTAACCACCTGGGGGCGGCCCGTCAGGAAGTCCAGGATCCAATTGCAGAGGGAGGTGTTTCGACCAGCCTTTCAAAGCACTTCATTGCTACCGACGCGAGTGCCACGGGGCGGTAATCATTTAGGCAGGTTACCTTCACTTCCTTGGTCACAGGGAATATGGTGGTCTGCTTGAAACATGTAGGTTATACAGACTCGGTCAGGGAGAGGTTGAACATTTCAGTGAAGACACTTGATAGTTGGGCCACGCATGCTTTGAGTAGATGTCCTGCTAATCCGTCTGGCCCAGCGGCTGTGTGAATGTTGACCTGTTTAAAGGTTTTGTTCACATGGGCTACTGAGAGCATTATCACACAGTCATCCAGAACAGCTGGTGCTCTCGTGCATGCTTCAGTGTTGCTTGTCTTGAAGAGGGCATAAAAGGCGTTTAGCTCGTCTGGTAGGCTCGCGTCACTTGGCAGCTCGCGTCTGGGTTTCCCTTTGTAATCCATAATAGTTTTCAAGCCCTGCCACATCCGACGAGTGTCAGAGCCGGTGTAGTAGGATTCAATCTTAATCCTGTATTGACGCTTTGCTTGCTTGATGGTTAGTCTGAGGTTGTAGCGGGATTTATTATAAGCGTACGGATCAGTCTCCTGCTCCTTGAAAGCGGCAGCTCTAGCCTTTAGCTCGAAGCGGATGTTGCCTGTAATCCATGACTTCTGGTTGGGATATGTTTGTACAGTCACTGTGAGGACAACGTCATCGATGCACTTACGGATGAAGCAGATGACTGAGGTGGTGTACTCCTCAATGCCTTTGGATGAATCCCGGAACATATTCCAGTATGTGCGAGCACAACAGTCCTGTAGTGTAGCATCCGCGTCATCTGACCCAATCCACATTGAGCGAGTCACTGGTACGTATACCAGGAGCTAAGCCAGGCCCGCCACGTCTGTTGACTCACCCAGCTGTAATATAGAGTTCACTGGCTTGTATGTGAAGCAGTAATTGATCCAAAACATCTCCTGCCATGTCACTGATGCGTTGCGAAACAGTGTTTTTTGATGAAGGAATTGTCCGAATAACCTAGTAGATAGCACTGTTGTCATCAAGATGGTTCTCTCTTCTAATGTAGATGCTACAAAAGATATTTCAACAATTACAGTAAATGCTTCCTACTGTACTATTTGTACAGTTTATTGTAAATGTTCTGTTTGTACAGTTTATTGTAAATGTTCTGTTTGTGCATTTACTGTATTGCACTCTGTTTCACCAAGACCCAGAGGAGAACTCATAACACAAGAACAAATGAGAAACAGTGTTCAGCAAAAATATTGAAATCTCAGGGATTAATCAAAAAACAGATGTATTTCTTCTTCTCCACAAGCGAAACGGTGAAAAACCCTGAACACATGTGAACAAAATGTGTTAATATTCTTGACAAAAATGCATACATTTTTTCCAAAGGTGACAACTATTAAGGTCAATGCTTCTTAAATAAGACTGTGTGAATGCATTTAGTTATTGAGCTTGTTTTGGTTGTTCAGTGGAGTCTATGGTGTTACAGATGACAAACAAATCTGTTCCCCTTCCATTTGGGACTTTATATTAGCCTACCGATCAACAACATTTGCATAGAAGCATCCCTCCAGCATGTCGTCGCCTGTATGGAATGACATCACATAGGCACTGCTGTTAGTTTGAGAATATAGAAGAACATCAATTCAAGGGGGATGTAACGGCGTTCTTCTTTTGTCGAAAGAGAGTCGGACCGAAATGCAGCGTAGTGGTAACTCATGTCTTTAATGAAAAAAGTGACGATACATGAAATAACTTAATAAATACAAAAAACAACAAACGGAACGTGAAACCTAATACAGCCTATCTGGTGAAACTACACAGAGACAGGAACAATCACCCACGAAATACAAAGTGAAACTCAGGCTACCTAAATACGGTTCCCAATCAGAGGCAACGAGAATCACCTGTGAATCACGCGTGCTTCTACACCTGCATTGCTTGCTGTTTGGGGTTTTAGGCTGGGTTTCTGTACAGCACTTTGAGATATCAGCTGATGTACGAAGGGCTATATAAATACATTTGATTTGATTTGATTTGACTCCAGATTGAGAACCGCCTCAGGCAGCCAAGCCTAACTAGACACACCCCTAAACATAGCAATCCCAAATCCTATAAAACCCCAATACGAAACCAAACACATAAACCCATGTCACACCCTGGCCTGACCAAAATATATAACGAAAACACAAAACAGTATGACCAAGGCGTGACAGGGGAACATAACGTCATGTTTTGTGATAACAGATGCTTATGAAACTAGTCATTCTAGCCATCGTCCTTGATCTAATAATAAAAAAAATCAGCTGCCAGGACGCGTCTGTAAGCAACTCAGCTTCCAAAACAATTCTAAACAACTCAATTGGCTAGTTCAAATATCTGTGAAGATATGGGCGGGTTATAACTTGATTCTACTGCTACGATTGGATAGAACTAGGCTCTATCTCCCATCCTTTTACATCGACTTGTAAAAAAGACCGAAGACGATGCACTTCAAGTCATAGAGGAGTGTGAATGCGTACACACAGTCACACGTACACGTCAGTTGCTCCTGATCGCGCAGCTTGCTTGGTCTAAACATGCAGGGAAATGCTTACTGTCGGTAAACCTAACCTGCCAATCTTTATTTAGGTATTTTAAAACACTCCCTTTTTCCATATTAAGACAAATCATCTATCAACTCTCAATTTATGGATATGATTGCGTCTGGTCAGATAGATAACGTTACACCTCAAATCCGATGCCTCGTTACTGAAAACGATGTTCAAAAGTAGTTTAGTAGCTAATATAGCTAACTAGCTAGCTAGCACCACATATGAAGGGGTTAGTAGCATAGCAGCTAATATAGCTAACTAGCTAGCTAATCCCACAGATGAAGGGGTTAGTAGCATAGCAGCTAATATAGCTAACTAGCTAGCTAATCCCACATATGAAGGGGTTTGTAGCACAGTAGCTACTATTGCTAACTATCTAGCTAACACCACAGATGAAGGGGTTAGTAGCATAGGGTTATTAGTATTATTATTTGACCCTGTTGGTCATCTATAAAGATTTGGCCATGTTCTGTTATAATCTCCACCCGGCACAGCCAGAAGAGGACTGGCCACCCCTCATAGCCTGGTTCCTCTCTAGGTTTCTTCCTTCTGGCCTTTCTAGGGAGTTTGTCCTAGCCACCGTGCTTCTATACCTGCATTGCATGCTGTTTGGGGTTTTAGGCTGGGTTTCTGTACAGCACTTTGAGATATCAGCTGATGTAAAAAGGGCTTTATAAATTAATTTGATAGTAGCTAATATAGCTAACTAGGTAGCTAAAACCACAGATGAACGGGTTAGTAGCATAGTAGCTAATATAGCTAATGTTGGTGTTCAAATACTGGAGAGTCGAGACCAAATCACGGATGCTGGACAGAGTGGATTTCAGTTGTAACAAAAGGCAGTTTTAATGAGTCAAAAGATATCTTGTCCTGCAGTTTTACGTGCACGGACCTAGTTCATATAACTCATTAAGTGAGTCAGGTGAAAAAGGGACCTAGACATTGGTCACAGCAGATTTTATACATGGAATATGTAGGTGGAGTCTTGTTGTGTTGGTCTTCTGACAGGTCCCGAAGTGTTGGAGGCGGACCTGCTCTAGCCAGAGCAGGAGCCCCATTGGTGCACAGCAGAGTCTTGTTCTGAGCACCCGACCAGTAGAGGGGGGTGAGATGTGTGTTTATACAAGGAGATATTTGTGTGTCAAGAAATCTGATACAGGGGAGCAGAGGGGGTCGTGAAAGAAGAGAACACAGGGGGTCAGTTTTATGGCTGGGTGTATGTGTTCTTGTGATGGAATGTCTTTGTTTCCTGGGGTGGTAAGACAACAGAGCTGAGGGGGGGTAGTTTTATTGCTGGGTGAGTGAGCTGGTTCCTGTTTTAGCACGGGTACGTTAAATGATTTGAGTCAGGCGGTTTGACTTGGCGCTGTATAATATATGAGCTATGTGTATGAATGTTTACATATATATATATGACACTAACTAACACCACAGATGAACGGGTTAGGCTAGTTATCGCAATCTTTGCTAACAAGTCACATAGCTATCTGCTGGTGGTCAGTCTTCACGCATTACATGGTACCAAGGGTGGTTGAAATGTAGCTGCCTTCCACATCAGACTCTTTAAGGAAAGTTAGTTTATTTTCGGAATTCCATGAGATGAAGGAAGATAGAACCTTTCCTTGTGAAAGTCCCTTTAGAGATGTGACGAGGAGGGCTAGGATTAGTGAGTGAGAGACTCTTATTTGTGTTTCCTTTGTTCCTCTCTGATCCTCTAAATTCTGAGTTGGGCGGGTCTATGCCTTGCTGATTGACATCATAGTAAAATATGTCCCGCATCGTAAAAGATCTAATCTGCATACCTGAGCCAGTGGATGCATCCACAATGGCACCCTATTCCCTACATAGGGTCAAAATTATGGAATAGGGTGCCATTCTGGATGCCTACTGAGTCTTTACTAAAACAGTAGGGAGCATCCTTAATAGCAACAAATAACAACAGATGTGGAAGCAGTGCCAGTACTATAGTTTATCAAAACAATAGCCTACACTACATGGCTTCTTTTCCATTTATAAAGAATGTATATCAATTTCCAGTCATTTTATGCATTCACCACTTTGATAGAAGGAAAAGGCCATTTGAAAATTCAATTTCCCCTCCTTCTCCCGAGGTGTCGGTCGAGGTGGTCAGCAGAAAACCTGCTGGGGAATGTGATCTGCGTCCCAAATAGCAGCTTTTTTCCCATAAATAGTGCACTACTTTTGACCAGGGCCCATAGTAGTGCACTATAAAGGGGATTGTATGCCATTTGGAATGCACCCGTGTTCTCCATTTCTCTACTTCCCTCTAAATGTATTTAATAGTAATATGTAACCATGTAGCAAAAGCCCTCCTTAAAACGTGGCTCTACTCACACAGAGGCAGATTGGAACTGAAGCACGACATTTCCTTCCCTTTAAAAATGTATTAAAGAGGATTTTGAGTGTTTTTTCTTTGACACAGTGTGTGAATACAGGTCAAGTAAAAAAACTATGTGAAGGTTTTTGTCTTCATCGCTATTCTGCAGAAGAGGGGGGAGAGGTGGTGAGGAGGCAGCGGAGGGAGGAGAGGTGGTGAGGGGAGAGGAGAGGGGGGGGAGTGGAGAGGTGGTGGGGGGTAGCAGAGAGGGAGGAGAGGTGGTGGGGGGGAGCAGAGAGGGAGGAGAGATGGTGGGGGGAGCAGAGAGGGAGGACAGGTGGTGGTGGGAGAGGAGAGGGGGGAGCAGAGAGGGAGGAGAGGTGGTGAGGGGAGAGGAGAGGGGGGGAGGGAGGAGAGGTGGTGAGGGGAGAGGAGAGGGGGGAGAGGTGGTGAGGGGAGAGGAGAGGGGGGGGGGGGGTGGTGGGGGGAGCAGAGAGGGAGGAGAGGTGGTGAGGGGAGAGGAGAGGAGAGGGAGGAGAGATGGTGAGGGGAGAGGAGAAAGGGGGAAGGGGTGGTGATGGGAGAGGAGAGGGGGGAGAGGTGGTGAGGGGAGAGTAGAAGGGGGGCGGGGAGGTGGTGAGGGTAGAGGAGGGGGGGGGGGAGGAGGGGGGGTGGTGGGGGGAGCAGAGAGGTGGTGAGGGGAGAGGGGGGAGCAGAGAGGTGGTGAGGGGAGAGGAGGAGAGGTGGTGAGGGGAGAGAGGGGGAGGGAGAGGTGGTGGGGGGAGCAGAGAGGTGGTGAGGGGAGAGGAGAGGGGGAGAGGTGGTGGGGGGAGCACAGAGGTGGTGGGGGTGGTGGGGGGAGCAGAGAGGGAGCAGAGGTGGTGAGGGGAGAGAGGGGGAGGAGGAGGGAGAGAGAAGGAGAGGTGGTGGGGGGAGACGAGAGGGAGGAGAGGTGGTGAGGGGAGGAGAGGGGGAGGGAGAGAGGAGGAGAGGTGGTGAGGGGAGAGGAGAGGGGGGAGAGGTGGTGAGGGGAGAGGAGAGGGGGGGGGAGAAGGAGAGTTGGTGGGGGGGAGCAGAGAGGGAGGAGAGGTGGTGAAGGGAGAGAGGGGGAGGGAGAGAGGAGGAGAGGTGGGGGGGAGCTGAGAGGGAGGAGAGGTGGTGAGGGGAGAGAGGGGGAGGGAGAGAGGAGGTGAGGTGGTGGGGGGGGGAGCAGAGAGGGAGGAGAGGTGCTGAGGGGAGAGGAGAGGGGGGAGCAGAGAGGGAGGAGAGATGGTGAGGGGAGAGGATAAGGGGAGAGGAGAGGGGGATAGGGGAGGGGAAGAGGAGAGGGGGGGAGGGGGAGAAAGGGAGAGGAGAGAGGGAGAGGTGAGGGGGCAATGCAGGGGGAGAGGAGAAGGGAAGAGGAGAAGGGGAGTGGATAGGGGATGGGAAGAGGAAGAGGAAGAGGAGAGGGGGGGAGGGGGAGAAAGGGAGAGGAGAGAGGGGAAGGAGAGGGAGAAGCAGGGTGAAGAAGAAGAGAGGAGGGGACAAGAGGCAACAAGATCTCATTGTCTGACTTCAGTATTCAGTGTTTGTCTGGCGGAGGGGAGAAACATCAAGTTTTGACAGTAAAGTTTAGGCCTTAATTCCATTTAAGGTTTAAGGTTTGAGATAGGAAAAAAATAAAAAATAAGGAGTGCCTAGCTCGGAGCCGGAGCTCGTGGCTTTACGCCCATCCGCCATCCCCATCCACAATGTCCTAGCACGCCGCTAGCCTACTTGAGGGTAATAACACTCACTGTTGTCCCTAGTGGCCAGTGTAGAAAGCATCTCCCAAACATCCTGGGGGCCTGGGCGAATAGATACTTCATTGGATCTGGTGTGACCTAGTTGTGAGGGGTGAGAAGGACATCAATTGAAATGAACAGATGGGACCATGGCCTTTCCCTTGAAGTGGTGTGTGTGTGTGTGTGTGTGTGTGTGTGTGTGTGTGTGTGTGTGTGTGTGTGTGTGTGTGTGTGTGTGTGTGTGTGTGTGTGTGTGTGTGTGTATGTGGTGTGTGTGTGCATGTGTGTGTGTGTGTGTGCATGTGTGTGTGTGTATGTGGTGTGTGTGTGTGTGTGTGTGTGTGTGTGTGTGTGTGTGTGTGTGTGTGTGTGTGTGTGTGTGTGTGTTTATCAGACAGTACAGGAAGCCCAGCAGATGGAAGTGTGACACTCTGTCCCTGGGGAATTTGGTAAGGAGTTTAGCTCTTCCGGCTGACCGTCTATTTATTAGTAGGAAATAAGCCCTCTGCTGCATGTTTACTGGAGGAAATAACCACCTCCATCTGTTAACCGGAGGAAATAAGCCCTCCCGCATGTTAACTGGAGGAAATAAGCCTTCCCGCATGTTAACTGGAGAAAATAAGCCCCTCTGCATGTTAACTGGAGGAAATAAGGACTCAGTTGCATGTTAACTGGAGTAAATAAGTCCCTCTGCATGTTTACTGAAGTAAATAAGCCCTTGCGCATGTTAACTTCTTGGATATAGGGGGCGCTCTTTTAATTTATGGATAAAAAAACGTGCCCGTTTTAAGCACAATATTTTGCCACGAAAAGATGCTCGACTATGCATATAATTGGCAGCTTTGGAAAGAAAACACTCTAAGGTTTCCAAAACTGCAAAGATATTATCTGTGAGTGCCACAGAACTCATGCTACAGGCGAAACCAAGATGATACTTTAACCAGGAAATGGGCAGAATTTTCGAAGCTCTGTTTTCTATTGTCTCCTCATATGGCTGTGAATGCGCCGAGGAATGAGCCTGCCCTTCCTATCGTTTCTCCAAGGTGTCTGCAGCATTGTGACATATTTGTAGGCATATCATTGGAAGATTGGCCATAAGAGACTACATTTACCACGGGTCCGCCCGGTGTCCTTTGTGTAAATTGGTGCGTAATCTTCAGCCGCAGGAATTTTTTCGTGGGATTCAGAAGGGAAAGCACAATTCCACGAACGATATATCATCGAAGAGATACAGTGCCTTGCGAAAGTATTCGGCCCCCTTGAACTTTGCGTCCTTTTGCCACATTTCAGGCTTCAAACGTAAAGATATAAAACTGTATTTTTTTGTGAAGAATCAACAACAAGTGGGACACAATCATGAAGTGGAACGACATTTATTGGATATTTCAAACTTTTTTAACAAATCAAAAACGGAAAAATTGGGCGTGCAAAATTATTCAGCCCCCTTAAGTTAATACTTTGTAGCGCCACCTTTTGCTGCGATTACAGCTGTAAGTCGCTTGGGGTATGTCTCTATCAGTTTTGCACATCGAGAGACTGAAATGTTTTCCCATTCCACCTTGCAAAACAGCTCGAGCTCAATGAGGTTGGATGGAGAGCATTTGTGAACAGCAGTTTTCAGTTCTTTCCACAGATTCTCGATTGGATTCAGGTCTGGACTTTGACTTGGCCATTCTAACACCTGGATTTGTTTATTTTTGAACCATTCCATTGTAGATTTTGCTTTATGTTTTGGATCATTTTTTTTTTATTTTTATTTTTTTATTTTACCTTTATTTAACCAGGTAGGCAAGTTGAGAACAAGTTCTCATTTACAATTGCGACCTGGCCAAGATAAAGCAAAGCAGTTCGACAGATAAAACGACACAGAGTTACACATGGAGTAAAAACAAACATACAGTCAATAATGCAGTATAAACAAGTCTATATACAATGTGAGCAAATGAGGTGAGAAGGGAGGTAAAGGCAAAAAAGGCCAAGATGGCAAAGTAAATACAATATAGCAAGTAAAATACTGGAATGGTAGTTTTGCAATGGAAGAATGTGCAAAGTAGAAATAAAAAAATAATGGGGTGCAAAGGAGCAAAATAAATAAATAAATTAAAATTAAATACAGTTGGGAAAGAGGTAGTTGTTTGGGCTAAATTATAGGTGGGCTATGTACAGGTGCAGTAATCTGTGAGCTGCTCTGACAGTTGGTGCTTAAAGCTAGTGAGGGAGATAAGTGTTTCCAGTTTCAGAGATTTTTGTAGTTCGTTCCAGTCATTGGCAGCAGAGAACTGGAAGGAGAGGCGGCCAAAGAAAGAATTGGTTTTGGGGGTGACTAGAGAGATATACCTGCTGGAGCGTGTGCTACAGGTGGGAGATGCTATGGTGACCAGCGAGCTGAGATAAGGGGGGACTTTACCTAGCAGTGTCTTGTAGATGACATGGAGCCAGTGGGTTTGGCGACGAGTATGAAGCGAGGGCCAGCCAACGAGAGCGTACAGGTCGCAATGGTGGGTAGTATATGGGGCTTTGGTGATAAATTGTCTTGTTGAAAGACAAATCTCCGTCCCAGTCTCAGGTCTTTTGCAAACTCCATCAGGTTTTCTTCCAGAATGGTCCTGTATTTGGCTCCATCCATCTTCCCATCAATTTTAACCATCTTCCCTGTCCCTGCTGAAGAAAAAAAAAAGTTCAATTTTGGTTTCATCTGACCAGAGCACCTTCTTCCACATGTTTGGTGTGTCTCCCAGGTGGCTTGTGGCAAACTTTAAACAACACTTTTTATGGATATCTTTAAGAAATGGCTTTCTTCTTGCCACTCTTCCATAAAGTCCAGATTTGTGCAATATACGACTGATTGTTGTCCTATGGACAGAGTCTCCCACCTCAGCTGTAGATCTCTGCAGTTCATCCAGAGTGATCATGGGCCTCTTGGCTGCATCTCTGATCAGTCTTCTCCTTGTATGAGCTGAAAGTTTAGAGGGACGGCCAGGTCTTGGTAGATTTGCAGTGGTCTGATACTCCTTCCATTTCAATATTATCGCTTGCACAGTGCTCCTTGGGATGTTTAAAGCTTGGGAAATCTTTTTGTATCCAAATCAGGCTTTAAACTTCTTCACAACAGTATCTCGGACCTGCCTGGTGTGTTCCTTGTTCTTCATGATGCTCTCTGCGCTTTTAACCGACCCCTGAGACTATCACAGTGCAGGTGCATTTATACGGAGACTTGATTACACACAGGTGGATTGTATTTATCATCATTAGTCATTTAGGTCAACATTGGATCATTCAGAGATCCTCACTGAACTTCTGGAGAGAGTTTGCTGCACTGAAAGTAAAGGGGCTGAATAGTCTTGCACGCCCAATTCTTCAGTTTTTGATTTGTTAAAAAAGTTTGATATATCCAATAAATGTCTTTCCACTTCATGATTGTGTCCCACTTGTTGTTGATTCTTCAGAAAAAAATACAGTTTTATATCTTTATGTTTGAAGCCTGAAATGTGGCAGAAGGTCGCAAAGTTCAAGGGGGCCGAATACTTTCGCAAGGCACTGTATGTGAAAAACACCTTGAGGATTGGTTCTAAACAACGTTTGCCATGTTTCAGTCGATATTATGGAGTTAATTTGGAAAAAAGTTTGGCGTTTTGAAGACTGAATTGTCGTTTTTTTTGGTAGCCAAACGTGACGCACCAAACGGAGCAATTTCTCCTAAACAAATCATCTTTCAGGAAAAACTGAGAATTTGCTATCTAACTGAGAGTCTCCTCATTGAAAACATCTGAAGTTCTTCAAAGGTAATGATTTTATTTGAATGATTTTCTGGTTTTTGTGAAGAGCTTGCCTGCTAATACTAACGCTAAATGCTACGCTAGGTGCGCTAGCTGTTACACAAATGCTTATTTTGCAATGGTTGAGAAGCATATTTTGAAAATCTTTTGTTGTTAACAAAAGGCTAAGCTTGAGAGCTAGCATATTAATTTCATTTCATTTGCGATTTTCATGAATAGTTAACGTTGCGTTATGGTAATGAGCTTGAGGCTGTATTCACGATCCCGGATCCGGGATGGCTCGACGCAACAGGTTAATTGGAGGAAACAGCCCCCTCAGCATGTTAGCTGGAGGATATAAGACCTCAGCTGCATGTTAACTGGAGGAAATAAGGCCGTAGCTTCATGTTAACTGAAGGAAAAAGGTACTTAGCTGCATGTTAATCTGGGGGATAAAACCACCTCCACAATGTAATTGGAGGAAATCAGGTCCTCCGAATGTTAACTGGAGGAATTAGACTCTCTACATGTTAACTAGAGGAAGTAAGAAACTCTGCATTTTAACTGGAGGAAATAAGGCCGTAGCTGAATGTTAGCTGAAGGATTTAACCACCTCCATATGTTAACTGGAAGAAATAAGACACTCTGCAAGTTAACTGGAGGAAATAAGCCCGGTCGCAAGTTAACTGGAGGAAATAAGCCCCTCCACATATTAACCGGAGGAAATAAGCCCCTCCACATATTAACCTGAGGAAATAAGACCCTCCGAATGTTAACCGGAGGAAATAAACCACTTAGCTGCATGTTAATTGGAGGAAATAAACCACGGAGCTGCATGTTAAACTGGAGGATAAAACCACCTCCATGTGTTTAATGGAGGAAATAAGCTCCCCCACATGTTAACTGGTGGACATAAGCCTGTGTTAACTGGAGGAAAGAAGGCCGTGTTAACTGGAGGAAATAAGGCACTTCGCATTATAGTTGGAGGAAAAAATTCCCTCCACATTCTAAATGGAGGAAATAAGGCCTTAGCTTCTTGTTAACTGGAGGAAATAAGCCACTTAGCATGTTAAACTGGAGTATAAAACCACCTCCACGTGTTAAATGGAGGAAATAAGCTCCCCCACATGTTAACTGGTGGACGTTAACCCCTCATCATGGTTAAGTGGAGGAAATAAGGCCTTAGCTGCATGTTAACTGGAGGAAATAAGGCCTCAGCTGCATGTTAACTGGATGAAATAATCCCCTCCGCTTTTAACTGGATTAAATATTCCCCTCCGCATGTTAACTGGAGGAAATAAGAAACTCTGCATGTTAAATGGATGAAATAAGACCCTCTGCATGTTAACTGGAGAAAATAAGGCCTCAGCTGCATGTTAACTGGAGAAAAGTAGCCCCTCCACATGTTAATTAACTGGAGGAAACAACCCCCTCTGTATGTTAACTGGAGGAAATAAGGTCTTAGCTCCATGTTCATTTGAGGAAATTAGCCCCTCCGCATGTTAACTGGCGGAAAAAAGCCCTTAGCTGAATGTTAACTGGAGGAAATAAGCCCCTCCACCTGTTAACCGGAGGAAATAAGCCACTCTGCATGTTAACTGGAGGAAATAAGCCCCTCCACATATTAACTGGAGGAAATAAGGCCTAGTTCACATCTGCTGGGGTATTAACAACCTACTCCACCTTCCTGCCTGGCTATTCACAGGCACTTAGAGGTTGTGTGTCATGGGTTGACTAGGATATATCAGGGTTGTGTTCCATTCCATTTAATTCCAGTCATTCAAAAAAAAAGCTAATTCCAATTCCACATTTTCCTGATTGACAAGCGTCGAAGATAATTATAATTCAATTTTCCGGGTACTTCCTGAATGAATTGGAATTGAAATGGAATTGAATCGAACCAGGTAGATATCCACAAAAGATAGATATCCAAAATAAATGTCAAACCCCAGAACGAGAAAGTTAGAGCATTTTGTTTTTGTTTTGCATTGGCGTTGTTAAGGTTAACCTTACTCAGTGATCATGTAACGCTCCGTCTGTCTGTTTTCAACACGTTAGATAGCATACAAGTGAAAGCAGTTCTTTCTTCCCTGTGGGAGGCCCCCATTCATATTCACAGAGTCAACACAGCCTCTACCCAGCTTTCCACTAACTCACCATTGCTTCTATATAGCTCTGTGCTGGCTCTGAAGGGTCCTAGAGAGAGAGGACAGAGAGAGGAGACAGCAGGCATGGCACCATGCTGGCTGGCTCAAACAGGGGGCTGAATATGAATGGATTTGTTTAGGATTAGACATGTGAATCTTCAGAACAAAGAAAAAAACGTTCCATCTCTTATCGGCTGAGGCTTTTGGGCTTAGTGTAACTAATGTCGGCCTGGTACAACGGCCTGTAACATCTGTCTGGGGAGCTGGCCAATCAGTGTGTATGTGTGTGTGTGTGTGTGTGTGTGTGTGTGTGTGTGTGTGTGTGTGTGTGTGGGTGTGTGTGTGCATGTGTGTGTTTGTGTGTGTGTGTGGATGGGTGCATGTTTGCATGTGTGCGTGGGTGCGTATGTGTGTGTGCGCATGTGTGTGTGAAGGATTTGGAGTCTCAGGAAGAATCTCAATTGCATACTCCTCGCTTCCTCTCTCCTCACCTCCTCTCTCCTCACCTCCTTCTCAAAACCCATTGGAAAAGAGGATCAGAGGGGAGGGAGTTATTGCAGCAGTTATTGTTATTTTAGATGCATTACCGTCTCGACATTACGATTTCAGATGCATTACCATCTCGACATTACGATTTCGGATGCATTACCATCTCGACATTACGATTTCAGATGCATTACCTTCTCTACATTGCGATTTCAGATGCATTACCGTCTCTACATTACGATTTCAGATCCATTACCATCTCTACATTGCGATATCAGATGCATTACCTTCTCTACATTACAATTCCAGATCCATTACAATTTCTACATTACGATTTCAGATGCATTACCTTCTCTACATTACGATTTCAGATCCATTACCATCTCTACATTACGATTTCAGATGCATTACCTTCTCTACATTACGATTTCAGATCCATTACCGTCTCTACATTACGATTTCAGATGCATTACCTTCTCTACATTACGATTTCAGAAGCATTACCATCCCAGCATAGTATGAATGACTCTGTTGGAGCGGAGAAAGGCAATGAAACCTTTGTTGTGGAAAGCCAGGGAGAGTACCGGATAAGATTCCATTACTTAGTGATCAATATGGCTATTTGTTTAATCTGTTCAGTGTTAAATTTGTTTGCCGTATGAGAGAGAGTAATATCAATACACAGAGACAGCTGCAGGGTGGTCTGGTGTCAGGAGAGGTGCTTCATGTAATCCAGATACAATTTACCCTTTACCATATAAATAATACCATGACAGGACATATACATCATCAACGTGTCACAATGGGCAGAGATTGTGTGTGTGCGGGCGCGTGTGTGTGCATGTGTGAGTGTGTATGTGACGGGTTCTCGATGGCCCCACCATTGTTGGAAGTGCAGTTAATATGGTAGAAAATCTGAGGTAATATGAAATATGTTAGCAATCTCTTCCTCCACTTTTCCATTGTCTCACGTCAGATGGTGTCACTCCTTCAATCTGTCTTGTAGGACGTGGAACTCATATTAAAATTAGAATATTGAGCATCCGCAATTTAAACGAAAAACATAGTTCCTCATTTTTTATATCACTGTGCTCTCGTATGATTCTCCGTGAAATAGGCAGAATAACTAGCTAGCTAAATTATTACAAATGGTGTGACAGTGATTTAATAGCTTGCTATTGGAAGGGAAAAAACTGTGGCTATCTCCTGCAAGGACGATGGTCGCCAGTGCAGTGTCTGGATCAGCTGTGTAGCTAACTATTGTAGCTAGCTATCTTACTGACATACACAGCTAGCTAATAATCTAGCTCTTCTTTCACTGACCTAAAAAGCTTGCTTAGCCTGTTTATATTACACTGAAATTGTAGACACGCAGCCCCAGAATTAGCTTACATGATTTCTGACAGTTTTGAGGCAGAAATGGAGTTCAGAAGTGATGTCACCTAGGTAATATCATGGTAGCCCATTGTAGCCGGGCCACTTTGATCTATCCCATTACCTTTTGCGAGGGACGAGACAGATCAGTTAACCTGCCTCACCCAATGTGATACGGAATCGCTATCGCAACCAACACGACTGGTCTGCTGACGAATACTCCATCCACTGTGCCTTCAACCGGCCTCCGTCGGAGAAGACCCTCCTACTAGCCCCGGGCTACTAACACTGTATCGCCCGCGTGCTAGCGTAGTGGCGGCTACCCTGTTCCATCTACTGCTGCCCCCTGGACACTATGATCACTTGGCTACATAGCTGATGCCTGCTGGACTGTCCATTAATCACGGTACTCCATTCTGTTTATTTATTTTTTATCTGTCGGCCCCAGCCGCGAACTCAGGTTCTGTGTGTAGTTAATCCGACCCTCTCTGCCTAGTCATCGCCATTTTACGTGCTGTTTTTGAGTTAGCTGATTAGCTGTTGTTGTCTCACCTGTTGTTTAAGCTAGATCTCCCAATCAACACCTGCGATTAATTTATGCCTCGCTGTATGTCTCTCTCAAATGTCAATATGACTTGTATACTGTTGTTCAGGTTAGTTAACATTGTTTTAGTTTACAATGGAGACCCTAGTTCCACTCTTCATACCTCTGATACCTCCTTTGTCCCACCTCCCACACATGCGGTGACCTCACCCATTACAACCAGCATGTCCAGAGATACAACCTCTCTTATCATCACCCTGTGCCTGGGCTTACCTCCGCTGTACCCGCACCCCACTATACCCCTGTCTGCGCATTATGCCCTGAATATATTCTATCACGCCCAGAAATCTGCTCCTTTTATTCTCTGTCCTCCACGCTCTCGGCGACCAGTTTTGATAGCCTTTAGCCACACCCTCATCCTACTCCTCCTCTGTTCCACGGGTGATGTGTAGGTAAACCCAGGCCCTGCATGTCCCCAGGCACCCTCATTTGTTGACTTCCGTGATCGAAAAAGCCTTGGTTTCATTCATGTCAACATCAGAAGCCTCCTCCCTAAGTTTGTTTTACTCACTGCTGTAGTTTGTTCTGTTAGGTGACCTAAACTGGGATATGCTTAACACCCCGGCAGTCCTACAATCTAAGCTAGATGCCCTCAATCTCACACAAATCATCAAGGAACCCACCAGGTACAACCCTAAATCTGTAAACATGGGCACCCTCATAGACATTATCCTGACCAACTGGCCCTCCAAATACATCTCCGCTGTCTTCAATTAGGATCTCAGCGATTACTGCCTCATTGCCTGTTTCCGCTATGGGTCCGCGGTCAAATGACCACCCGTCATCACTGTCAAACGCTCCCTAAAACACTTCTGTGAGCAGGCCTTTCTAATCGACCTGGCCCGGGTTTCCTGGAAGGATATTGACCTCATCCCGTCAGTTGAGGATGCCTGGTCATTCTTTAAAAGCAACTTCCTCAGCATCTTAGATAAGCATGCAGAGTTCAAAAAATGCAGAGCTAAGAACATATATAGCCCTTGGTTCACTCCAGACCTGACTGCCCTCGACCAGCAAAAAAAACATCCTGTGGTGGACTGCAATAGCATCGAATACTCCCCTTGATATGCAACTGTTCAGGGAAGTCAGGAAAGCAAAGGCCAGCTTTTTCAAGCAGAGATTTGCATCCTGTAGCTCCAACTCCAACATGTTCTGGGACACTGTAAAGTCCATGGAGAACAAGAGAACCTCCTCCCTGCTGCCCACTGCACTGAGGCTAGGTAACACGGTCACCACCGATAAATCCATGATAATTGAAAACTTCAAGAAGCATTTCTCAACGGCTGGCCATGCCTTCCTCCTGGCTACTCCAACCTCATCCAACAGCCCCCCCCCCCCCCCCCGCAGCTACTCGCCCAAGCCTCCCCAGCTTCTCCTTTACACAAATCCAGATAGCAGATGTTCTGAAAGAGCTGCAAAACCTGGACCCATACAAATCAGCTGGGCTTGACAATCTGGACCCTTTATTTCTGAAACTATCAACCTCTCTTTCGTATCGTCTGAGATCCCCAAGGATTGGAAAGCTGCCGCGGTCATCCCACTCTTCTCAGCCACGCTCAAGGTATTAAACGATATCATAACCGCCATCGATAAACGACAGTACTGTGCAGCCGTCTTCATCGACCTGGCCAAGGCTTTCGACTCTGTCAATCACCATATTCTTATCGGCAGGCTCAGTAGCTTCGGATTTTCTAATGACTGCAGACAGAGTTCAGTGTGTCAAATAGGAGGGCATGTTGTCCGGTCCTCTGGCAGTCTCTATGGGGGTGCCACAGGGTTCAATTATCGGGCCGTCTCTTTTCTCTGTATATATCAATGATGTTGCTCTTGCTGCGGGCGATTCACTGATCCACCTCTACGCAGATGACACCATTCTGTATACTTCTGGCCCTTCCTTGGACACTGTGCTATCTAACCTCCAAACGAGCTTCAATGCCATACAACACTACTTCCGTGGCCTCAACTGCTCTTAAACGCTAGTAAAACCAAATGCATGCTTTTCAACCGTTCGCTGCCTGCACCCGCACGCCCGACTAGCATCACCACCCTGGATGGTTCAGACCTAGAATATGTGGACATCTATAAGTACCTAGGTGTCTGGCTAGACTGTAAACTCTCCTTCCAGACTCATATCAAACATCTCCAATCTAAAATAAAATCTAGAGTCGGCTTTCTATTTCGCAACAAAGCCTCTTTCACTCACGCCGCCAAACTTACCCTAGTAAAACTGACTATCCTACCGATCCTCGACTTCGGCGATGTCATCTACAAAATAGCTTCCAATACTCTACTCAATAAACTGGATGCAGTTTATCACAGTGCCATCCGTTTTGTTACTAAAGCACCTTATACAACCCACCACTACGACCTGTATGCTCTAGTCGGCTGGCCCTCGCTACATATTCGTCACCAGACCCACTGGCTCCAGGTCATCTACAAGTCCATGCTAGGTAAAGCTCTGCCTTATCTCAGTTCACTGGTCACGATGGCAACACCCACCCGTAGCATTTTTTTTTTTAGCTTTATTTAACCAGGCAAGTCAGTTAAGAACAAATTCTTATTTTCAATGACGGCCTAGGAACAGTGGGTTAACTGCCTTGTTCAGGGGCAGAACGACAGATTTGTACCTTGTCAGCTCGGGATTTGAACTTGCAACCTTCCGGTTACTAGTCCAACGCTCTAACCACTAGGCTACCCTGCCTAGTGGCATGCGCTCCAGCAGGTGTATCTCACTGATCATCCCTAAAGCCAACACCTCATTTGGCCGCCTTTCCTTCCAGTTCTCTGCTGCCTGTGACTGGAACGAATTGCAAAAATCGCTGAAGTTGGAGACTTTTATCTCCCTCACCAACTTTAAACATCTGCTATCTGAGCAGCTAACAGATCGCTACAGATAGTCCATCTGTAAATAGCGCACCCAATTTACCAACCTCATCCCCATACTGTTTTTATTTATTTACTTTTCTGCTCTTTTGCACACCAGTATCTCTACCTGCACATGACCATCTGATCATTTATCACTCCAGTGTTAATCTGCTAAATTGTAATTATTTGCCTACCTCCTCATCTTTTGCACACAATGTATATAGATGCTTTTCTGCAAAGGGGACAGGACGACTGCACCGTATTGAGGGGAGGATGGATGGGGACATGTATCGCGAGATCTTGGCCAACAACCTCCTTCCCTCAGTAAGAGCATTGAAGATGGGTCGTGGCTGGGTCTTCCAGCATGACAACAACCCAAAACACACAGCCAGGGCAACTAAGGAGTGGCTCCGTATGAAGCATCTCAAGGTCCTGGAGTGGCCTAGCCAGTCTCCAGACCTGAACCCAATAGAAAATCTTTGGAGGGAGCTGAAAGTCCGTATTGCCCAGCGACAGCCCCGAAACCTGAAGGATCTGGAGAAGGTCTGTATGGAGGAGTGGGCCAAAATCCCTGCTGCAGTGTGTGCAAACCTGGTCAAGAACTACAGGAAACGTAAGATCTCTGTAATTGCAAACAAAGGTTTCTGTACCAAATATTAAGTTCTGCTTTTCTGATGTATCAAATACTTATGTCAAGCAATAAAATGCAAATGAATTACTTAAAAATCATACAATGTGATTTTCTGGATTTTGTTTTAGATTCCATCTCTCACAGTTGAAGTGTACCTATGATAAAACATTACAGACCTCTACATGATTTGTAAGTAGGAAAACATGCAAAATCGGCAGTGTATCAAATACTTGTTCTCCCCACTGTATCTATCTCACTTGCTTTGGCAATGTTAACATATGTTTTCATGCCAATAAAGCCCCTTGAATTGAATTTTGAGAGAAAGAGAGAGAGACAGACAGACAGACCAAAGATAACCCTGAAGGAGCTGCAAAGTCCCACAGTGGAAATTGGAGTATCTGTCTATAGGACCACTTTAAGCCGTACACTCCACAGATCTGGGCTTTACGGGAAGAGTGGCCAGAAAAAAGCCGTTGCTTAAAGAAAAAAATAAGCAAACACATTTGGTGTTCGCCAAAAGGCATGTGGGAGAATCCCCAAACATATGGAAGAATGTACTCTGGTCAGATGAGACTAAAATTGAGCAAACCCAACACCTCTCATAACCCATAGAATACTATCCCCACAGTGAAGCATGGTCAGACTTAAGCTACGAACAGTGATCCTGAGACCCGTTGTCGTGCCATTAATCCACCTCCATCACCTCATGTTTCAATATGATAATGCAGATCCCCATGTCGCAAGGATCTGTACACAATTCCTGGAATTCCTGCATGACTCACCAGACATGTCACCCATTGAGAATGTTTGGGATGCTCTGGATTGACATCTACAACAGGGTGTTCCAGTTCGCACAGCCATTGAAGAGGAGTGGGACAATATTCCACATCCTGATCAACTCTTTGAGAAGGAGATGTGTCCCACTGTTGTGAGGAAAATGGTTGTCACACCAGATACTTAATGGCATTCTGATCCACGCCCATACTTATTTTTTTAAAGGATTCTGTGACCAACATCTGTATTACCAGGCATGTGGCATCCATAGATTAGGGCCAAATGCATTTATTTCAATTTACTGATTTCCTTATATGAACTGTAACTCTGTAAAAGGATAGTTATTGTTGCATGTTGCATTTACATTTTCGTTGAGTGGTAAATAAGAATGTGTTATTAATTTGACCAGACGCGGTAAAATAATGGTAACGTAAAGATAAATTACAATAACATAGTTTGGAAAGCCACTCCATTGTTAGCTGGCCCAGGACTTACCTAGCATAACCAGTGGTTATGGGACAGAGGTAAAGGCAGAGGTCAATAAGGAAGCGAAAACTTTGGATGGAAAGTACAGAGAAAATGGTTTGCTATGAAGCTGAAGGATGGGTATGGAGACATACAACCCATAGATGGCGCTGTGGACAGTGCATAGCTGAAAAGAAGAGGGGAAACAAGTTATAAACTTGTCAAAAAGGTTTTGCTGTTTATCGCCTAAAATATATTATATATATATATGTTGTTTTACGTTTTGTGCTTTGTGCACTATATTCCTTATTAGTGGTTATTGCTTGCACTTGTTGCCTTGCACCTGTTGCCTTGCACCTGTTGCCTTGCACCTGTTGCCTTGCACCTGTTGCCTTGCACCTGTTGCCTTGCACCTGTTGCCTTGCACCTGTTGCCTTGCACCTGTTGGCTTGCACCTGTTGCCTTGCACCTGTTGCCTTGCACCTGTTGCCTTGCACCTGTTGCCTTGCACCTGTTGCCTTGCACCTGTTGCCTTGCACCTGTTGGCTTGCACTTGTTGCCTTGCACCTGTTGCCTTGCACCTGTTGCCTTGCACCTGTTGGCTTGCACCTGTTGCCTTGCACCTGTTGCCTTGCACCTGTTGGCTTGCACCTGTTGCCTTGCACCTGTTGCCTTGCAGATGTGATGCTATCTGATACAGTAATCAATAGTCTGATCTGCAGTCAGAAAACAAAGAGTTTGTTTGACCTTGAAAGAGTAGGCGGAACGACTCTAGGCTTGTGTGTGTGTGTGTGTGTGTGTGTGTGTGTGTGTGTGTGTGTGTGTGTGTGTGTGTGTGTGTGCAGTCGTGCTTGAAAAAGTTGACAAAACATAGCTAGCATAGGAGTGAGTTAGAAGAAGGACACAAGTTATTGCAGACGGGACGTTGCCACAGGGCTTGGATGTGAGGTGGATGTGGTTGCGAGATATGCTTGCATACTGAGTTTAGTTCAGCAGGAACAACAAAGAAGACTCCCTTTGCAAGGCTGAGGGGGAAGGTTATTGCGTTGGTGGGTTTGGGGACTGTGTCAGCGTGCCGGTTTGAAGACCATCTCCAGCCTCAGGCAGATCATACAACCAGGGAGTTAGAGTACCTGGGGTATGAGATACATACAAACAGGGTGTTAGAGTACCCGGGGTACGATATACATACAACCAGGGGGTTAGAGTACCTGGGGTACGATATACATACAACCAGGGGGTTAGAGTACATGGGGTACGATATACATACAACCCGGGGTTAGAGTACATGGGGTACGATATACATACAACCAGGGGGTTAGAGTACCTGGGGTACGATATACATACAACCAGGGGGTTAGAGTACATGGGGTACGATATACATACAACCCGGGGTTAGAGTACATGGGGTACGATATACATACAACCCGGGGTAAGAGTACTTGGGGTACGATATACATACAACCCGGGGTTAGAGTACCTGGGGTACGATATACATACAACCCGGGGTTAGAGTACATGGGGTACGATATACATACAACCCGGGGTTAGAGTACATGGGGTACGATATACATACAACCAGGGGGTTAGAGTACATGGGGTACGATATACATACAACCCGGGGTTAGAGTACTTGGGGTATGAGATACATACAACCCGGGGTTAGAGTACATGGGGTATGAGATACATACAACCCGGGGTTAGAGTACATGGGGTACGATATACATACAACCAGGGGGTTAGAGTACCTGGGGTACGATATACATACAACCAGGGAGTTAGAGTACCTGGGGTACGATATACATACAACCAGGGAGTTAGAGTACCTGGGGTATGAGATACATACAAACAGGGTGTTAGAGTACCCGGGGTACGATATACATACAACCAGGGGGTTAGAGTACCTGGGGTACGATATACATACAACCAGGGGGTTAGAGTACATGGGGTACGATATACATACAACCCGGGGTTAGAGTACATGGGGTACGATATACATACAACCAGGGGTTAGAGTACATGGGGTACGATATACATACAACCAGGGGTTAGAGTACATGGGGTACGATATACATACAACCCGGGGTTAGAGTACATGGGGTACGATATACATACAACCAGGGGGTTAGAGTACATGGGGCACGATATACATACAACCAGGGAGTTAGAGTACATGGGGTACGATATACATACAACCAGGGAGTTAGAGTACCTGGGGTATGAGATACATACAAACAGGGTGTTAGAGTACCCGGGGTACGATATACATACAACCAGGGGGTTAGAGTACCTGGGGTACGATATACATACAACCAGGGGGTTAGAGTACATGGGGTACGATATACATACAACCCGGGGTTAGAGTACATGGGGTACGATATACATACAACCAGGGGTTAGAGTACATGGGGTACGATATACATACAACCAGGGGTTAGAGTACATGGGGTACGATATACATACAACCCGGGGTTAGAGTACATGGGGTACGATATACATACAACCAGGGGGTTAGAGTACATGGGGTACGATATACATACAACCCGGGGTTAGAGTACATGGGGTACGATATACATACAACCAGGGAGTTAGAGTACATGGGGTACGATATACATACAACCCGGGGTTAGAGTACATGGGGTATGAGATACATACAACCCGGGGTTAGAGTACTTGGGGTATGAGATACATACAACCCGGGGTTAGAGTACATGGGGTACGATATACATACAACCCGGGGTTAGAGTACATGGGGTACGATATACATACAACCCGGGGTTAGAGTACATGGGGTACGATATACATACAACCCGGGGTTAGAGTACATGGGGTACGATATACATACAACCCGGGGTTAGAGTACATGGGGTATGATATACATACAACCCGGGGTTAGAGTACTTGGGGTACGATATACATACAACCCGGGGTTAGAGTACTTGGGGTATGAGATACATACAACCCGGGGTTAGAGTACATGGGGTACGATATACATACAACCCGGGGTTAGAGTACATGGGGTACGATATACATACAACCCGGGGTTAGAGTACATGGGGTATGATATACATACAACCCGGGGTTAGAGTACTTGGGGTACGATATACATACAACCCGGGGTTAGAGTACTTGGGGTACGATATACATACATCCCGGGGTTAGAGTACTTGGGGTACGATATACATACAACCCGGGGTTAGAGTACATGGGGTACGATATACATACAACCCGGGGTTAGAGTACTTGGGGTACGATATACATACAAACAGTTTTTTCGGTACCTCTTGGCATATTTACAATTGATGTAAACACTGAAACTTTAATAACTCAATGTGCACTGTCCTTAAATTCAAATGAATTTAACAATAAATATGGGTTATTGTGTGTGTGTGACACAATCATTATGGGTTATTGTGTGTGCGTGACACAAAATCATTATGGGTTATTGTGTGTGTGAGACACAAAATCTCAGGCTGTAACACAACAAAATGTGGAAAAAGTCAAGGGGTGTAAATACTTTCTGAAGGCACTGTATTTTCAAGCATGCTGGTGGCTGCATCATGTTATGGGTATGCTTGTCACTGGCAAGGACTAGAGAGTTTTTGGGGATAAAAAGAAACAGAGTAAAGCCAAACACAGGCAAAATCTTAGAGGAAAACCTGGTTTGATGTGCTTTCCAACAGACACTGGGAGACAAATTCATCTTTCAGCAGGACAATAACCTAAAACAGAAGGTCAAATATACACTGGAGTTGCTTACCAAGATGACATTGAATGTTCCTGAATGGCCTAGTTATAGTTTTGACTTATATTGTCTTGAAAATCTATGGCAAGGCTTGAAAAAGGCTGTCTAGCAATGATCAACAACCAACTTGACAGATCTAGAATCATTTAAAAAACTATAATGTGCAAATATTGTAGAATCCAGGTGTGCAAATCTGTACAATCCAGGTGTCTAGGCTGTAACACAACAAAATGTGGAATAATAATTAAATAGGGGTATGAATACTTTCTGAAGGCACTGTACACAAAGTACACATTTATCTGAACTATTAGCTAGCTATATGTGTGAATATAATCTAGCTAGCCAGATAATTTAACAGGCAAAAATGACCTAAAACTAATTATATTTAATGTAGATGGCAATTCTTTGTAGTTACCTAGCTAGCTAACTAGAGTGGGTGTTTTAGGCAGTTAAAGACGCCAAAATTAACACAGTATGTCTTTGTTAAGGTATCAAGATAATATGTTGTAGTCAGGCAAAATATGAGATGTGAAATGGGAAACATTTTCATCCAAAGCCTGAGTTTTTCATTTCTCTTGCTTCAACTCAAATAATGCTATTGATTTCAATAAATCGTATGGGGTTTGCAGTTGTTTCCACCATATGTTACGGGCATTCCATTAAAATGTGCACTCCTCCTCATGCATTTAAAATGACTGTATTGGAAAGGGAAAGGGTGTTTCCACTAGGCTATATTCCTTACCTCATTCCATTCCTTTTAAATGCATGAGGGGGAGTGAGTAAGTGGAAATGAAGAGAAAAAGAGAATTGACAATAACTACCTGTTCAGAGTGAGGCTGTGAATCCTCTGATTAACTATAACTACCTGTTCAGAGTGAGGCTGTGAATCCTCTGATTGACCATAACTACCTGTTCAGAGTGAGGCTGTGAATCCTCTGATTAACTATAACTACCTGTTCAGAGTGAGGCTGTGAATCGTCTGATTAACTATAACTACCTGTTCAGAGTGAGGCTGTGAATCCTCTGATTAACTATAACTACCTGTTCAGAGTGAGGCTGTGAATCCTCTGATTAACTATAACTACCTGTTCAGAGTGAGGCTGTGAATCGTCTGATTAACTATAACTACCTGTTCAGAGTGAGGCTGTGAATCGTCTGATTAACTATAACTACCTGTTCAGATTGAGGCTGTGAATCCTCTGATTAACTATAACTACCTGTTCAGAGTGAGGCTGTGAATCATCTGTCTGGACGAGAAATAAACCATGGAACGGATGACTACCTTCACACAGCTTGACAACTCCAATTTGAAACAACAGAGGCTCTGTTCAATTCAGTTATGCTTGTGATATTGGAAACTACAGAGGCAATGTCAACTTCAGTTATCCTGGTGACATTGCAATTATTCATTGCAATAATTTGTTCATATAAACTCAGCAAAAAAAAAGAAGCATCTCTTTTTCAGGACCCTGAAAAAGGCTAGCTTCTGGACCCTGAAAAAGGCTAGCTTCTGGACCCTGAAAAAGGCTAGCTTCAGGACCCTGAAAAAGGCTAGCTTCTGGACCCTGAAAAAGGCTAGCTTCTGGACCCTGAAAAAGGCTAGCTTCTGGACCCTGAAAAAGGCTAGCTTCTGGACCCTGAAAAAGGCTAGCTTCAGGACCCTGAAAAAGGCTAGCTTCTGAGGCCTGTACTCTGGAGCGTGATTGATTTGGAGGTGGCGTGTCCATCATGGTCTGGGGCGGTGTGTCACAGCTTCATCGGACTGAGCTTGTAGTCATTGCTGGCAATCTCAACACTGTGTTACTGCGTTACAGGGAAGACATCCTCCTCCCTCATGTGGTACCCTTCCTGCAGGCTTATCCTCACATGACCCTCCAGCATGACAATGCCACCAGTCATACTGCTCATTCTGTGCCTGATTTCCTCCAAGGCAGGGATGTCAGTGTTCTGCCATGGTCAGCGGAGAGCCCGGATCTCAATCCCATTGAGCACGTCTGGGACCTGTTGGATAAGAGGGTGAGGGCTAGGGCCATTCCCCCCAGAAATGCCTGGAACTTGCAGGTGCCTTGGTGGAAGAGTGGGGTAAGATCTCACAGCAATAACTTGGAAATCTGGTGCAGTCCATGAGGAGGAGATGCGTTCCAGTACTTAATGCAGCTGGTGGCCACAACAGATACTGACTGTTACTTTTGATTTTGACCCCCCTTTCTTCAGGGAAACAATATTCCATTTATGTTAGTCACATGTCTGTGGAACTTGTTCAGTTTATGTCTCTGTTTTTGAATCTTGTTTTGTTCATACAAATATTTACACATGTTAAGTATGCTGAAAATAAACTCAGTTGACAGTGAGAGGAATTTTATTTTTTCGCTGAGTTAATCAACATATCTCATGTGGTGATATACAATAGCTGGGAAACATTTGACACTGTCCTTTTCATTATAATATTTGTTAAAAACACCAAACTGTGGTGCAGTTTAAGATTTGACCCAGTCTACTAGGAAGGAGAGCGGACTGCTGATTGAGTCTCAAAGTGAAACTGTGACAAATCTGCCCATTGTATGTCATAGTCCCATCTAGCTACAGCAGTGTAGTAATAAATTGGTTCTGTGGTTCTGATTGATGTGCTGGTAAGATTTTAGCACACAAAAAAACAGAAATGGAGAGCAAAGAAAAGAGAAACACAAAATCTACAACCAGAATTAATATCCTTGAGTATAGCAGGCTAGCTTCCTCTCCCTGAGTATCGCTGGCTAGCTTCTTCTTCTTCTCCCTGAGTAAAGCAGGCTAGATTTTTCTGCTCATCTTTCAGTATAGCAGGTTGACTTCTTCTGCTTCTGCCTGAGTATAGCAGGCTGACGTATTTTGCTGCTGCCTGAGTATAGAAGGCTAGCTTCTTCTGCTGCTAACTGAGTATTGCAGGTTAGCTTCTTCTGCTCGTCTTTGAGTGTAGCAGGCTAGCTTCTTCAAATGCAGCCTGAGTATAGCAGGCTAGCTTCTTCTGTTCCTGCCTGAGTATAGCAGGCTAGCTTCTTCTGCCGCTAAGTGAGTATAACAGGCTAGCTTCTACTGCTGCTGCCTGAGCATAGCAGGCTAGCTCCTACTGCTGCTGCCTGAGCACAGCAGGCTAGCTCCTACTGCTGCTGCCTGAGCATAGCAGGCCAGCTTCTACTGCTGCTGCCTGAGCACAGCAGGCTAGCTTCTACTGCTGCTGCCTGAGCATAGCAGGCTAGCTTCTACTGCTGCTGCCTGAGCACAGCAGGCTAGCTTCTACTGCTGCTGCCTGAGCATAGCAGGCTAGCTTCTACTGCTGCTGCCTGAGCATAGCAGGCTAGCTTCTACTGCTGCTGCCTGAGCATAGCAGGCTAGCTTCTACTGCTGCTGCCTGCTGCTGCCTATTCAGCATAACTGCTTCAAAAATCCTAAACTTTTCACTGTAAGCAAAAGGACAGAGAGTAACAGAGAGAGGGGGAGAGAGAGAGACAGAGAATGACAGAGAGAGAAAGAGACAGAGGGAGAGAGAGTCCTCCAACCATTGCCATCTCCATTTCGCAGCAGGCTGAGCAGCAGTCGTGGAGGTAGGTAGCTGGCTGCTGTGCCCGACTGCCCAGGCTCCTGTCCCCCACACCCAGCCTCTCCTTTATCTCTCTCCTCTCTTTCTCCTCTCCTCCTGTCGGACAGATTAATGGTGCCCATCCCTCCATCCTAGGGCCTGCTCGTCTGGTCGAAAAGCTGCCTGATGGGCTGATGATGAGCAGTAAGTCTCATCCAGACAGGCCCACCCATCTCTCTCTTGGTCTATCCATCACTTCTCTCTCTCTGCGCTCTTTCTCACCCGTTGTCTCTTTCCTTTATCTCTTTGTCTCCCTCTCTCTCTCTATCTCTCTATCTCTCTATCTCTCTCTCTCTATCTATCTATCTATCTATCTATCTATCTATCTATCTCTCTCTCTCTCTCTCTATCTATCTATCTATCTATCTATCTATCTATCTATCTATCTATCTATCTCTCTATCTCTCTCTCTCTATCTCTCTATCTCTCTATCTCTCTATCTCAATTCAATTCAAGGGCTTTATTGGCATGGGAAACGTGTTAACATTGCCAAAGCAAGTGAGGTAGACAACATACAAAGTGAATATATAAAGTGAAAAACAACAAAAATTTACAGTAAACATGACACATACAGAAGTTTCAAAACAGTAAAGACATTACAAATGTCATATTATATATATACAGTGTTTTAACAATGTACAAATGGTTAAAGGACACAAGATAAAATAAATAAGCATAAATATGGGTTGTATTTACAATGGTGTTTGTTCTTCACTGGTTGCCCTTTTCTCGTGGCAACAGGTCACAAATCTTGCTGCTGTGATGGCACACTGTGGAATTTCACCCAGTAGATATGGGAGTTTTTCAAAATTGGATTTGTTTTCGAATTCTTTGTGGATCTGTGTAATCTGAGGGAAATATGTCTCTCTAATATGGTCATACATTGGGCAGGAGGTTAGGAAGTGCAGCTCAGTTTCCACCTCATTTTGTGGGCAGTGAGCACATAGCCTGTCTTCTCTTGAGAGCCAAGTCTGCCTACGGCGGCCTTTCTCAATAGCAAGGCTATGCTCACTGAGTCTGTACATAGTCAAGGCTTTCCTTAATTTTGGGTCAGTCACAGTGGTCAGGTATTCTGCCGCTGTGTACTCTCTGTGTAGGGCCAAATAGCATTCTAGTTTGCTCTGTTTTTTTGTTAATTCTTTCCAATGTGTTAAGTAGTTATCTTTTTGTTTTCTCATGATTTGGTTGGGTCTAATTGTGCTGCTGTCCTGGGGCTCTGTAGTGTGTGTTTGTGAACAGAGCCCCAGGACCAGCTTGCTTAGGGGACTCTTCTCCAGGTTCATCTCTCTGTAGGTGATGGCTTTGTTATGGAAGGTTTGTGAATCGCTTCCTTTTAGGTGGTTGTAGAATTTAACAGCTCTTTTCTGGATTTTGATAATTAGTAGGTATCGGCCTAATTCTGCTCTGCATGCATTATTTGGTGTTCTACGTTGTACACGGAGGATATTTTTGCAGAATTCTGCGTGCAGAGTCTCAATTTGGTGTTTGTCCCATTTTGTGAAGTCTTGGTTGGTGAGCGGACCCCAGACCTCACAACCATAAAGGGCAATGGGCTCTATGACTGATTCAAGTATTTTTAGCCAAATCCTAATTGGTATGTTGAAATTTATGTTTCTTTTGATGGCATAGAATGCCCTTCTTGCCTTGTCTCTCAGATCGTTCACAGCTTTGTGGAAGTTACCTGTGGTGCTGATGTTTAGGCCAAGGTATGTATCGTTTTTTGTGTGCTCTAGGGCAACAGTGTCTAGATGGAATTTGTATTTGTGGTCCTGGTGACTGGACCTTTTTTGGAACACCATTATTTTGGTCACACTGAGATTTACTGTCAGGGCCCAGGTCTGACAGAATCTGTGCATAAGATCTAGGTGCTGCTGTAGGCCCTCCTTGGTTGGTGACAGAAGCACCAGATCATCAGCAAACAGCAGACATTTGACTTCGGATTCTAGCAGGGGGAGGCCGGGTGCTGCAGACTTTTCTAGTGCCCGCGCCAATTCGTTGATATATATGTTGAAGAGGGTGGGGCTTAAGCTGCATCCCTGTCTAACCCCACGACCCTGTGTGAAGAAATGTGTGTGTTTTTTGCCAATTTTAACCGCACACTTGTTGTTTGTGTACATGGATTTTATAATGTCGTATGTTTTACCCCCAACAACACTATCTCTCTATCTCTCTATCTCTCTATCTCTCTATCTCTCTATCTATCTATCTATCTATCTATCTATCTATCTATCTATCTATCTATCTATCTATCTATCTATCTATCTATCTATCTATCTATCTATCTATCTATCTATCTATCTATCTATCTATCTATCTATCTATCTATCTATCTATCTATCTATCTATCTATCTATCTATGTATGTATGTATGTATGTATGTATGTATGTATGTATGTATGTATGTATGTATGTATGTATGTATGTATGTATGTATGTATGTATGTATGTATGTATGTATGTATGTATGTATGTATGTATGTATATATCTATGTATCTATGTATCTACTGTACCTATCTATCTATCTATGTATCTACTGTACCTATCTATCTATGTATCTATGTATCTACTGTACCTATCTATCTATGTATCTACTGTACCTATCTATCTATGTATCTACTGTACCTATCTATCTATGTATCTACTGTACCTATCTATCTATGTATCTACTGTACCTATCTATCTATGTATCTACTGTACCTATCTACCTGATTCAATTCAAGGGGCTTTATTTTCATGGGAAACATATGTTAACATTGCCAAAGCAAGTGAAGTAGATAATACACAAAAGGTAAATTAACAATAAAAAGGAACAGTAAGATTACACTCACATAAGTTCCAAAAGAATAAAGATATTACAATGTCATATTATGTATACATACAGTGTTGTTATAATGTGAACATGTTTAGAGTACAAAAGTGAAATTAAATAAACACAAATATGGGTTGTATTTACAATGGTGTTACAGACCTTCTCCAGATCCTTCAGGTTTCGGTGCTGTCGCTGGGCAATACGGACTTTCAGCTCCCTCCAAAGATTTTCTATTGGGTTCAGGTCTGGAGACTGGCTAGGCCACTCCAGGACCTTGAGATGCTTCATACGGAGCCACTCCTTAGTTGCCCTGGCTGTGTGTTTCGGGTCGTTGTCATGCTGGAAGACCCAGCCACGACCCATCTTCAATGCTCTTACTGAGGGAAGGAGGTTGTTGGCCAAGATCTCGCGATACATGTCCCCATCCATCCTCCGCTCAATACGGTGCATTCGTCCTGTCCCCTTTGCAGAAAAGCATCCCCAAAGAATGATGTTTCCACCTCCATGCCTCACGGTTGGGATGGTGTTCTTGGGGTTGTACTCATCTTTCTTCTTCCTCCAAACACTCTGCTGCCTGTGACTGGAACGAATTGCAAAAATCGCTGAAGTTGGAGACTTTTATCTCCCTCACCAACTTCAAACATCAGCTATCTGAGCAGCTAACCGATCGCTGCAGCTGTACATAGTCTATTGGTAAATAGCCCACCCTTTTCACCTACCTCATCCCCGTACTGTTTCTATTTATTTACTTTTCTGCTCTTCTGCACACCAATATCTCTACCTGTACATGACCATCTGATCTTTTATCACTCCAGTGTTAATCTGCAAAATTGTAATTATTTGCCTACCTCCTCATGCCTTTTGCACACATTGTATATAGACCCCCCCTTCGTTTTCTACTGTGTTATTGACTTGTTAATTGTTTACTCCATGTGTAACTCTTTGTTGTATGCTCACACTGCTATGCTTTATCTTGGCCAGGTCGCAGTTGCAAATGAGAACTTGTTCTCAACTAGCCTACCTGGTTAAATAAAGGTGAAATAAAAATAAATAAAAAAAACACGGCGAGTGGCGTTTAGACCAAAAAGCTATTTTTTTGTCTCATCAGACCACATGACCTTCTCCCATTCCTCCACTGGATCATCCAGATGGTCATTGGCAAACTTCAGACGCGCCTGGACATGTGCTGGCTTGAGCAGGGGGACCTTGCGTGCGCTGGCTTGAGCAGGGGGACCTTGCGTGCGCTGGCTTGAGCAGGGGGACCTTGCGTGCGCTGGCTTGAGCAGGGGGACCTTGCGTGCACTGCAGGATTTTAATCCATGACGGCGTAGTGTGTTATTAATGGTTTTCTTTGAGACTGTGGTCCCAGCTCTCTTCAGGTCATTGACCAGGTCCTGCCGTGTAGTTCTGGGGTGATCCCTCAGCTTCCTCCTGATCATTGATCATCATTACCTGTACATAGCCCACCTATAATTTAGCCCAAACAACTACCTCTTTCCCAACTGTATTTAATTTTTATTTATTTATTTATTTTGCTCCTTTGCACCCTATTATTTTTATTTCTATTTTGCACATTCTTCCATTGCAAAACTACCATTCCAGTGTTTTACTTGCTATATTGTATTTACTTTGCCACCATGGCCTTTTTTGCCTTTACCTCCCTTCCCACCTCATTTGCTCACATTGTATATAGACTTGTTTATACTGTATTATTGACTGTATGTCTGTTTTACTCCATGTGTAACTCTGTGTCGTTGTATCTGTCGAACTGCTTTGCTTTATCTTGGCCAGGTCGCAATTGTAAATGAGAACTTGTTCTCAACTTGCCTACCTGGTTAAATAAAGGTAAATAAAAAAATAAAAAAATAAAAAAATTGATGCCCCACGAGGTGAGATCTTGCATGGAGCCCCAGACTGAGGGTGATTGACCGTCATCTTGAACTTCTTCCATTTTCTAATAATTGCGCCAACAGTTGTTGCTGCAAATACTTGTTCTCCCCACTATAATATACAAAAGTGAAATAAACATTACACCGACAGCAGTTCCAAAATAATAAAGACATTCGAAATGTCATATTATGTATATCTAACGATGTACAAATGGTTAAAGTACAAAAGGGATAAAAAATAAGCTTAAATATGGGTTTGTTTTTACAATGGTGTTTGTTCTTCACTGGTTGACCTTTTCTTGTTGCAACAGGTCACAAATCTAAGCTGCTGTGATGGAACACTGTGGTATTTCACCCATTAGATATGGGTGAAATCAGGGTCATTCACAGTGGTCAGGTGTTCTGCCACTGTGTACTCTCTGTTTAGGGCCAAATAGCATTCCAGTTTTCTCCGTTTTTTTGTTAATTCTTTCCATTGTGTCAAGTAATTAATTTTTTGTTTTCTCATGATTTGGTTTGGTCTAATTGTGTTGCTGTCCTGGGGCTCTGTGGGGTGTGTTTGTGTTTGTGAACAGAGCTCAGGACCAGCTTGCTTAGGGGACTCTCCTCCAGGTTCATCTCTCTGTAGGGGATGGCTTTGTTATGGAAGGTTTGGGAATCGCTTCCTTTTAGGTGGTTGATAATGGATTTTGACCTCACAACCATGAAGGGCAATGGGTTCTATAACTGATTCAAGTATTTTTAGCCAGATCCTAATTGGTATGTTGAATATTAAGTTCCTTTCGATAGCATAGAAAGCCCTTCTTGCCTTGTCTCCCAGATTGTTCACAGCTTTGTGGAAGTTACGTGTGGCGCTGATTTTTAGGCCAAGGTATGTATCGTTTTTTGTGTGCTCTAGGGCAACGGTGTCTAGATGGAATTTGTATTTGTGGTCCTGGCGACTTTTTTGGAACACAATTATTTTGGTCACACTGAGATTTACTACAGTCAGGGCCCAAGTCTGGCAGAATCTGTGCAGAATATCTAGGTGCTGCTGTAGGCCCTCCTGTAGGCCCTCTCTCTCTCATCTCTCTCTCATCTCTCTCTCTTTCCCTCTCTCTCCCCTCTCTTTCTCTTTCTCTTGCTATCCTTTCTCTCTCCCCTCTCTCTCATCTCTCTCTCTCTCTCTCTCTCTCTCATCTCTCTCTCCCCTCTCTCTCTCATCTCTCTCTTTCTCTCTCTCTCTCTCTCTCATCTCTCTCTCGCTCTCTCTCATCTCTCTCTCTCTCTGGAGATCATTTTACCTGAGTAATGAGGCAGGCATCATCTCATTTCATTAGCTAAACTCCCTAGGCTCCCTTCCCTTTGGATAGAATTACATCACCATATCTCCGAGTGATGTATCCCAAACAATCCTTCTACCCTGGTACTGTGTGGTTAATGGTGTACATCTGTCTGGAAGGGCATTATTCCTCTTTCAGGATTCCTATTATTAGCTACACTCTCCAGATTCTGTACCACTGAGTACCAGTATAGCATGACATATCCTATGTAACCATCTCTGAGCTAACCTAGTACCTGGTATTGTGTACGAGTGTGTAATGGATGAACCATGGTCATGTAATGCTTGGACCTGAGCTGTTGAGCAAGACACAGCATTGATAATAGCTCTTTCTCCTTGCATGTTTGTTGCAGTTTCTTGGTTGGTATTTCTGAGGCAGGGTTCAACAACCCTGTTCCTGGAGAGCTACCATTCTGTAGGCTTTAACTCCAACCCTGTTCCTGAAGAGCTACCCTCCTGTAGGTTTTAACTCCAACCCTGTTCCTGGAGAGTTACCCTCCTGTAGGTTTTAACTCCAACCCTGTTCCTGGAGAGCTACCCTCCTGTAGGGTTTAACTCCAACCTTGTTCCTGGAGAGCTACCCTCCTGTAGGGTTTAACTCCAACCTTGTTCCTGGAGAGTTACCCTCCTGTAGGGTTTAACTCCAACCTTGTTCCTGGAGAGCTACCCTCCTGTAGGGTTTAACTCCAACCCTGTTCCTGGAGAGCTACCCTCCTGTAGGGTTTAACTCCAACCCTGTTCCTGGAGAGCTACCCTCCTGTAGGGTTTAACTCCAACCTTGTTCCTGGAGAGCTACCCTCCTGTAGGGTTTAACTCCAACCTTGTTCCTGGAGAGCTACCCTCCTGTAGGGTTTAACTCCAACCCTGTTCCTGGAGAGCTACCCTCCTGTAGGGTTTAACTCCAACCCTGTTCCTGGAGAGCTACCCTCCTGTAGGGTTTAACTCCAACCTTGTTCCTGGAGAGCTACCCTCCTGTAGGGTTTAACTCCAACCTTGTTCCTGGAGAGCTACCTTCCTGTAGGGTTTAACTCCAACCATGTTCCTGGAGAGCTACCCTCCTGTAGGGTTTAACTCCAACCCTGTTCCTGGAGAGCTACCCTCCTGTAGGGTTTAACTCCAACCTTGTTCCTGGAGAGCTACCCTCCTGTAGGGTTTAACTCCAACCTTGTTCCTGGAGAGCTACCCTCCTGTAGGGTTTAACTCCAACCCTGTTCCTGGAGAGCTACCCTCCTGTAGGGTTTAACTCCAACCCTGTTCCTGGAGAGCTACACTCCTGTAGGGTTTAACTCCAACCTTGTTCCTGGAGAGCTACCCTCCTGTAGGGTTTAACTCCAACCTTGTTCCTGGAGAGCTACCTTCCTGTAGGGTTTAACTCCAACCATGTTCCTGGAGAGCTACCCTCCTGTAGGGTTTAACTCCAACCCTGTTCCTGGAGAGCTACCCTCCTGTAGGGTTTAACTCCAACCTTGTTCCTGGAGAGCTACCCTCCTGTAGGGTTTAACTCCAACCTTGTTCCTGGAGAGCTACCCTCCTGTAGGGTTTAACTCCAACCTTGTTCCTGGAGAGCTACCCTCCTGTAGGGTTTAACTCCAACCTTGTTCCTGGAGAGCTACCTTCCTCTATCTGTTAGACGAAATACTGCAGTGTGCAATCCCAGCAGCAAAATGTATGACCTGCAGCCACAAAAAACTCCAATGTAAATACCTTGACCCGCTAATAGCATAATATTGTAAACATTTTATTATCCTGAAACTTTCTGTGTGTGGTGTTGACTGTTAATGTCTGACTGTTGTCGTTTTTTGTCTTTGTTTTAGTTTTAGTTTTTCCACTTGATTTGGCAATGTAAACACATTTCCCCATGCCAATAAAGCCCCTTTAAATTGAACTGAATTGAATTGAGAGAGAGAGAGATGTCTGATCTAAACAGACAGTACACGGTGGCAGACTATCTGACCGCTGTTATTGATAGAAAACTGAGGAAAACATTGACTAGGTACAGACTCAGTGAGCACAGTCTGGCTATAGAGACCGGTCGTCACAGACAAACCTGGCTGCCCAGAGAGGACAGTCTAGCTATAGAGACCAGTCGTCACAGACACACCTGGCTGCCCAGGGAGGACAGTCTGGCCATAGAGACCGGTCGTCACAGACAAACCTGGCTGCCCAGAGAGGACAGTCTAGCTATAGAGACCAGTCGTCACAGACACACCTGGCTGCCCAGGGAGGACAGTCTGGCTATAGAGACCGGTCGTCACAGACAAACCTGGCTGCCCAGAGAGGACAGTCTGGCTATAGAGACCGGTCATCACAGACAAACCTGGCTGCCCAGAGAGGACAGTCTGGCTATAGAGACCGGTCGTCACAGACAAACCTGGCTGCCCAGAGAGGACAGTCTGGCCATAGAGACCGGTCGTCACAGACAAACCTGGCTGCCCAGAGAGGACAGTCTGGCTATAGAGGCCGGTCGTCACAGACAAACCTGGCTGCCCAGAGAGGACAGGCTGTGCTCTCTCTGCTCCAGGGGAGAGGTAGAGACAGAGCTGCATTTCCTTTTAAACTGTGACAAATACTCAGAATTAGGAGAACATTTCTTTCCCAAAATCATCATTCAGTACAAATAATTTGAAACTGTAAAATATGAATTAAAAAATCTAATATTTATTGGGTGAAAAGCCAAAAGCCTCCTGCCACAACCTGAGGGACAGCCAGTGAAAAGTGCAATGTAACGTCAATGATATTTCCTGTTTAGTTTAGTTTGGGCTTTCATACCATGTCATGTGTCTTCTCAGTCATGTTGAATTTTGAGAGAGAGAGAGATGGAGATAGGGAGAGAGAGAGATACTGTATAGAGAGAGAGAGAGATACTGTATAAAGAGAGGGAGCAAGCGAGAGAGAGATATGGTATAGAATCAGTAAAACAATACAGAAATACACTACGGAAAAAGAAGGAACAGCGCGTCAGAAATCAGCTCAATGAAATTGAAGAATCCATAGACTCTAACCACTTCTTGGAAAATTGGAAACACTAAACCAACAACAACACAAAGAATTATCTATCCAAAATGGAGAAATATGGGCAACCACTTAAAAAATATTTTTGGCTCTATAACAAAGAACAAACAGCAAAAACATATACAGTTGAAGTGGGAAGTTTACATCCACTTAGGTTGGAGTCATTACAACCAGTTTACATCCACTTAGGTTGGAGTCATTACAACTAGTTTACATCCACTTAGGTTGGAGTCATTACAACTAGTTTACATCCACTTAGGTTGGAGTCATTACAACTAGTTTACATACACTTAGGTTGGAGTCATTACAACTAGTTTACATACACTTAGGTTGGAGTCATTACAACTAGTTTACATACACTTAGGTTGGAGTCATTACAACTAGTTTACATACACTTAGGTTGGAGTCATTACAACTAGTTTACATACACTTAGGTTGGAGTCATTACAACTAGTTTACATACACTTAGGTTGGAGTCATTACAACTAGTTTACATACACTTAGGTTGGAGTCATTAAAACTAGTTTACATACACTTAGGTTGGAGTCATTAAAACTAGTTTACATACACTTAGGTTGGAGTCATTAAAACTAGTTTACATACACTTAGGTTGGAGTCATTACAACTAGTTTACATACACTTAGGTTGGAGTCATTAAAACTAGTTTACATACACTTAGGTTGGAGTCATTAAAACTAGTTTACATACACTTAGGTTGGAGTCATTAAAACTAGTTTACATACACTTAGGTTGGAGTCATTACAACTAGTTTACATACACTTAGGTTGGAGTCATTACAACTAGTTTACATCCACTTAGGTTGGAGTCATTACAACTAGTTTACATACACTTAGGTTGGAGTCATTAAAACTAGTTTACATACACTTAGGTTGGAGTCATTAAAACTAGTTTACATACACTTAGGTTGGAGTCATTAAAACTAGTTTACATACACTTAGGTTGGAGTCATTAAAACTAGTTTACATACACTTAGGTTGGAGTCATTAAAACTAGTTTACATCCACTTAGGTTGGAGTCATTACAACTAGTTTACATACACTTAGGTTGGAGTCATTAAAACTAGTTTACATACACTTAGGTTGGAGTCATTACAACTAGTTTACATACACTTAGGTTGGAGTCATTAAAACTCGTTTTTCAACCACTCCACAAATGTCATGTTAACAAAGTATGTATACTTTTGGCTAGTTGGTTAGGACATCTACTTTTTTAAATAATTGTTTACAGACAGAATATTTCACTTATAATTCACTGTATCACAATTCCAGTGGGTCAGAAGTTTACATACACTAACAGACTGTGCCTTTAAACAGCTTGGAAAATTCAAGAGAATTATGTAATTACTTTACAAGCTTCTGATAGGCTAATTGACATAATTTTAGTCAATTGGAGGTGTACCTGTGGATATTTTTCAAGGCCTAACTACAATCTCAGTGCCTCTTTGCTTGACAGCATGGGAAAATCAAAAGAAATCAGCCTCTGAAAAACAATTGTAGTCCTCCACAAGTCTGGTTCATCCCTTGGAGCACCAATTACCTTCAATAGTCACATAATTAGTTAAATAAAGTCCACCTTTGCGCAATCTAAGTATCACATGATTTGCCTCGTGATCTCAGTATAAATACACCTGTTCTGAAAGGCCCCATAGTCTGCAACACCACTAAGCAAGTGGCACCACCAAGCAAGCAGCACCATGAAGACCAAGGAGCTCTCCAAACAGATCAGGGACAAAGTTGTGGAGAAGTACAGATCAGGTACAGATCAGGTTTGGGTTATAAGAAAACTTTGAACATCCCACGGAGCACAATTATATCCATTATATCCAATATTAGAAAATGGAAATAATATTGCAACTCAACAAACCTGCCGAGAGAGGGCCGCCCATCAAAACTCATGGACCAGGCAAGGAGGGCATTAATCAGAGAGGCAACAAAGAGACCAAAGATAACCCTGTAGCTGTAAAGCTCCACATCAGAGATTGGAGTATCTGTCCATTGGACCACTTTAAGCTGTACACTCCACAGAGTTGGCCTTTATGGAAGAGCGGACAGAAAAAAGCCATTGCTTAAGAAAAAAATAAGCGAACATGTTTGGTGTTCGCCAAAAAGCATGTGGGAGACTGCCCAAACATATGTAAGAAGGTGCTCTGGTCAGATGAGCCTGAAATTGAGCTTTTTGGCAATCATGGAAAACGCTATGTCTTGCTCAAACCCAACACCTCTCATCACTCCGAGAATATCATCCATTCACAAACACAACCACACCCACAGAGCAGCAGGACAGCAACACAATTCTATCCAACCAAATCATGAGAAAACGTAAAGATAATTACTTGACACTTTGAAAATAATTAACGAAAGAACTGAGCAAACTAGAATGCTAGTTGACCCTAAACAGAGAGTACACAGTGGCAGAATACCTGACCACTGTGACTAACCAAACTTAAGGAAAGCTTTGACAATGTACAAACTCAGTGAGCATAGCCTTGCTATTGAGAAAGGACACCATAGGCAGACCTTGCTCTCAAGAGAAGACAGGCTGTTGCACACTGCCCACAAAATGATATGGTAACTGAGCTGCACTTCCTAACCTCCTGCCAAATGTTTGACCATATTAGAGACACATAATTCCCTCAAATTACACAGATCCACAAAGAATTTGAAAACAAACCCGATTTTGATAAACTCTACTGGGTGAAATAACACAGTGTTCCATCACAGCAGCAAGATGTGTGACCTGTTGCCACAAGAAAAGGGCAACCAGTGAAGAACAAACACCATTGTAAATTCAACCCACATTTATATATTTTCTTTTCCCCTTTTGTGCTTTAAAGTACCAAATTTAAGAAAGTCCCACACTACATATATAAACTCCTAGCAATTTACTGCATCACTGTGCCTTCCTTAGTGTGATGCCAAAATGTTGGTAAATTCCCATTAAATTGCTGTTTATATATTGTGCAACTCTCTTTATTTTGATAGTTTATCGTTTATTTGCCATCAGTCAGAACACAAACAACATTTTTCTGGATGTGCGCCAGCTCATGTTTTTTTTTACCCTTTTGTACTTTAACCAATTGCACATCGTTACAACACTGTATATATACATACAGTAATATGACATTTGTAATGTCTTTATTCTTTTGGAACTTCTGTGAGTGTAATGTTTACTGTTCATTTTTATTGTTTATTTCACTTTTGTACATTATCTACTTCACTTGCTTTGGCAATGTTAACATGTTTCCTATATATGTTTCCTAACATGTTTCCTACTGTATATATATATATATATATATATATATATATACAGTCAGCACCTAAGGAGTAAATTACATTTGGCCTTTAATAGGTGAGCATTCAGAGGTCAAGACAGCAGGTGTGGTAGAGAGTGAGAGAGAGAGAGAGAGAGAGAGAGAGAGAAGAATATGGTCGAAACAGCAGGTCCGGGATGAGGTACCACGTCCGGTGTACAGGTCTGTGTTCCATATCCACACAGCCCCCATACAACGGGATATCAACAGACCGGGTAGTCAGAGAGTAGAGCATTTCAGTAGTCTAATATTGAAGTTACAAAAGCATGGATTAGCTTTTCTGCATAAATTAATTTTTACCAAAAGATTTACATTTTTGCAATGTTACAAAGAAGGAAAAAAGCTGCTCTTTAAGTATTTTTGATGTTTGTCCAAAAAAGAGGGTTCAGGGTCCACAGTAATGCTGAGGTCCTTCAGTGTTACTGCCATCAACAATGATTGTCAGATCAAATAGCAGTTCTCTTTGTTTCTTGGGACCTAGAGCCAGCATCTCAATTTTATCAGAGTTTAAAAGTAAAACTATTTGCGCCATCCACTTCCTTATGTCTGAAACACAGGCTTCCAGGCTAGACAATTTTGGGGCTTCACCATGCATTATTGAAATGTTCACCTGAGTGTCATCCGCATAGCAGTGAAAGTTGACATTGTGTTTCTGAATGACATCAACTGTGCATTCGGAAATTATTTAGATACCTTGAGTTTTTCCACATTACGTTACAGCTTTATTCAAAGAGGGACTACATCGTTTTTTTCTTGTCAATCTACACACAATACCCCATAATGACAAATCAAAAACATATTTATAAATGTTTTCACATTTATAAAAAAAATACATGAAAATTAAATATAACATTAACATAAGTATTCAGACCCTTTTTTCAGTACTTTGTTGAAGCACATTTGGCAGTGATTACAGCCTAGAGTCTTCTTGGGTATGATGCTACGAGTTTGGCACACCTGTATTTGGGGAGTTTCTCCCATTCTTCTCTGTAGATCCTCTCAAGCTCTGTCAGTTTGGAGGTGTAGCGTCGCTGCACAGCTATATTCAGCTCTCTCCTGCGATATTTGATCATGTTCAAGTCCAGGCTCTGGCTGTATTCTTAGGGTCGTTGTCCTGTTGGATGTTGAACCTTCGCCACAGTCTGAGGTCCTGAGAGCTCTGGAGCAGGTTTTCATTAAGGAACTCTCTGTACTTTGCTCCGCTCATCTTTGCCTTGATCCTGACTAGTCACCCAGTCTCTGCCGCTGAAAAACATCCCCACAGCATGATGCTGCCACCACCATGCTTCACCATAGGGATTGTGCTAGGTTTCCTCCAGGAGAAACTAGAGAGCTTGGATTTGAGAATAAATCAAATAAACTCTATAGGAATAGAATACTTTACAAGCTTAAGACTACTCACAAATGTATCTTTATCTAGTAGTAACTTAATATTGTAACAGGTATAAAACACATTTTGTAAGCCTTCGAGACAGCCTAGACCTGAAGTAGTCTAACCCTATGTGAGTTATAGGCTACCAAAACACATTGGAATGATGTGAGATGTCAACTGAGTGTAATTCCCAGATCAAGGTCACACTTTGGAATTTAACAAACAAATCCTAAATCAAGAGCTTAAAGGTTCAATCTGCATTTTTTTGTTAAAATTGAGTTTATTACATAGCCTTGTTCTGTTTAATGTTCTCTGCCTACCTAGTACTCTAAATAACCCAATTCATGTTGTTAGGTTCAAAAAAATAATACATTGCTTTCATCATTCAAACCAATGAGGGGTCAGAATAATAATATTTTTTGTTCAGATAGAACATTATAGTCTCAAACTCTCAAAATTATTGAATTTGTGTGCTGTTCTTGTCAGCTATGGGTGTACATTCTGAACATTGTCTACATGGCCTACAGACAACTATCAACAAATGTAGTTAAATGTCTTCATTTCTTTATTGTTAAAAGTACAAAAACATTTTGTAACACTTGCAGCTTCAATCTTGTTGTCAAGGTGTAAAAGATCAAGAACTTAAGGAGAGTTTTATATATTTCAAACTGACCTCCTGGGTTCATGGGCAATGGGAATATAAAATAAAACATGCATCAAAAATCAGCTCAATGGGAGGCCAGTTTGAAATATTTAAAAACCTCTTTGACTTTTAAATCTGAAACACACAGATGAAGGTTGATGCTACAGTCTTCATTGTCACAGGAGAGTTAAAAATATAATAGATACACTATCGTTCAAAAGTTTGGGGTCACTTAGAAATGCCATTGTTTTTTAAAGAAAAGCACGTTTTTTGTCCATTAAAATAACATTAAATTGATCAGAAATACAGTGTAGACATTGTTAATGTTGTAAATTACTTTTGTAGCTAGAAACGGCAGATATTTTAATGGAATATCTACATAGGCGTACAGAGGCCCATTATCAGCAACCAGCACTCCTGTGTTCCAATGGCACATTGTGTTAGCTAATCCAAGTTTATCATTTTAAAAGGCTAATTGATCATTCGAAAACCCTTTTTCAATTATGTTAGCACAGCTGAAAACTGTTATTCTGATTAAAGAAGCAATACAACTGGCCTTCTTTAGACTAGTTGAGTATCTGGAGCATCAGCATTTGTGGGTTCGATTACAGGCTCAAAACGGCCAGAAACAAACAACTTTCTTTTGAAACTCGTCAATTCTTGTTCTGAGAAATGAAGGCTATTCCATGCAAGAAATTGCTGAGAAACTGAAGATCTCGTACAACACTGTGTACTACTCCCTTCAAAGAACTGAGCAAACTGTCTCTAACAAGAATAGAAAGAGGAGTGGGAGGCCCCGCTGCACATTCTGAGCAAGAAGAAAAATACATTAGAGTGTCTAGTTTGAGAAACAGACGCCTCACAAGTCCTCAACTGGCAGCTTCATTAAAGAGTACCCGCAAAACACCAGTGTCAACGTCAACAGTGAAGAGGCGACTCCGGGATGCTGGCCTTCTAGGCAGAGTTGCAAAGAAAAAGGCATATCTCGACTGGCCAATAAAAAGAAAAGATTAAGATGGGCAAAAGAACACAGACACTGGACAGAGGAACTCTTCCTAGAAGGCCATCATCCCGGAGTCGCCTCTTCACTTTTGACATTGAGACGGGTGTTTTGACAATAGTCATGTACGACATTAGCAATGTCTACACTGTATTTCTGATCATTTTTATGTTATTTCAATGTACAAAAAATGTGCTTTTCTTTAAAAAACAAGGACATTTCTTAAGTGACCCCAAACTTTTGAACAGTAGTGTATAACATATTTTTACTTTAAGATTAAAGAGGCACTTTTATCAACTTCCACTGTCCTCTTATAGTTAATACATTTAATCTTCACTGGCAAGCGAGGTAGTGGCAGTCACACGTGAAAGAGAAGCAGAAAAGAGAGCGAGGGGAGTAAAAACATTGGAGGTCAATGACCGCTGGAAAATGAAATAGTCACCTGGAATATCAATGGAGTACATAGCCCTAAGAAACATGCAATTCTTGTGTGGTCCACTACTTGTTTGCTAGCACTCTAAAAAGTAAAGTAGAATAATTAAAATCACAACAAATACAACAATTCTCTTTTAACATTGGATACCTATTGCCTCTATTTCCTGTGTATAATATATTATTGACCATCTCATCCTCGTTTACCCGAGTGGCTAATTGCAATGCAGCAATAATTCTAAATATTTTAAAAGGTCAAAATGCATTATTCATCTGGTGATTTAGCAGGCTGGTTTTAAGCTGTGTGGGCTAATTTACTAATTAGAGAAAGGGGAATTTGTTATGTATTTGTGGAGATTGTAGTAATATTTTTATTTATTTATTTATTTCACCTTTATTTAACCAGGTAGGCAAGTTGAGAACAAGTTCTCATTTACAATTGTGACCTGGCCAAGATAAAGCAAAGCAGTTCGACACATACAACGACACAGAGTTACACATGGAGTAAAACAAACATACAGTCAATAATACAGTATAAACAATTCTATATACGATGTGAGCAAATGAGGTGAGTTAACGGCAAAAAAGTCCATGGTGGCAAAGTAAATACAATATAGCAAGTAAAACACTGGAATGGTAGATTTGCAGTGGAAGAATGTGCAAAGTAGAAATAAAAATAATGGGGTGCAAAGGAGCAAAATAAATCAATAAAATAAAATAAATACAGTAGGGAAAGAGGTAGTTGTGAGCTGCTCTGACAGTTGGTGCTTAAAGCTAGTGAGGGAGTTTCAGAGATTTTTGTAGTTCGTTCCAGTCATTGGCAGCAGATAACTGGAAGGAGAGGCAGCCAAAGAAAGAATTGGTTTTGGGGGTGACTAGAGAGATATACCTGCTGGAGCATGTGCTACAGGTGGGAGACCAGCGAGCTGAGATAAGGGGGGACTTTACCTAGCAGGGTCTTGTAGATGACATGGAGCCAGTGGGTTTGGCGACGAGTATGAAGCGAGGGCCAGCCAACGAGAGCTTACAGGTCGCAATGGTGGGTAGTATATGGGGCTTTGGTGACAAAACGGATTGCACTGTGATAAACTGCACCCAATTTGTTTAGTAGGGTATTGGAGGCTATTTTGTAAATGACATCGCCGAAGTCGAGGATTGGCAGGATGGTCAGTTTTACAAGGGTATGTTTGGCAGCATGAGTGAAGGATGCTTTGTTGCGAAATAGGAAGCCAATTCTAGATTTAACTTTGGATTGGAGATGTTTGATATGGGTCTGGAAGGAGAGTTTACAGTCTAACCAGACACCTAGGTATTTGTAGTTGTCCACGTATTCTAAGTCAGAGCCATCCAGTGTAGTGATTTTGGACAGGCAGGCAGGTGCAGGCAGCGATCGGTTGAAGAGCATGCATTTAGTTTTACTTGTATTTAAGAGCAATTGGAGGCCATGGAAGGAGAGTTGTATGGCATTGAAGCTTGCCTGGAGGGTTGTTAACACAGTGTCCAAGGAAGGGCCAGAAGTATACAGAATGGTGTCGTCTGCGTAAAGGTGGATCAGAGACTCACCAGCAGCAAGAGCGACATCATTGATGTATACAGAGAAGAGAGTCAGTCCAAGAATTGAACCCTGTGGCACCCCCATAGAGACTGCCAGAGGTCCGGACAGCAGACCCTCCGATTTGACACACTGAACTCTATCAGACAAGTTGTTGGTGAACCAGGCGAGGCAATCATTTGAGAAACCAAGGCTGTCGAGTCTGCCGATGAGGATGTGGTGATTGACAGAGTCGAAATCCTTGGCCAGATCAATGAATATGGCTGCACAGTAATGTTTCTTATCGATGGCGGTTAAGATATCGTTTAGGACCTTGAGCGTGGCTGAGGTGCACCCATGACCAGCTCTGAAACCAGATTGCATAGCAGAGAAGGTATGGTGAGATTCGAAATGGTCAGTAATCTGTTTGTTGACTTGGCTTTCGAAGACCTTAGAAAGGCAGGGTAGGATAGATATAAGTCTGTAGCAGTTTGGGTCAAGAGTCCCCCCCCGCCTTTGAAGAGGGGGATGACCGCAGCTGCTTTCCAATCTTTGGGAATCTCAGACGACAAGAAAGAGAGGTTGAACAGGCTAGTAATAGGGGTGGCAACAATTTCGGAAGATAATTTTAGAAAGAAAGGGTCCAGATTGTCTAGCCCGGCTGATTTGTAGGGGTCCAGATTTTGCAGCTCTTTCAGAACATCAGCTGACTGGATTTGGGAGAAGGAGAAATGGGGAAGGCATGGGCGAGT